>NW_004457447.1:15983-16594 GCF_000313135.1 Acanthamoeba castellanii str. Neff
GAAGAGCGTACGCTCGGTTGGAATGCCAGCACTTCTCGATGAGCACACGCAGGTCCGGCAGAATATCTTCTGGAATGCGTGGTCGTTTGTGTTCCTTGCAAATGGCGTGCACGAACTGGGACACCGAACCCTTCTCAAGGTAGGAAGCAAATAGTCGTTGCCGCGTCGCCACCTCCCTGAAGGCGCAAAACAAAAAAGCAGAACACGGCGAATGAGTGGCTTAGGCTAACGCGGCGAGACGATTCAAACGGAGGCTTACCACATGACCAACCCGAACGAATAGACGTCGGTCTTTTCGTTGTAGCTGCCCGAGCCGTCCATGATCTGTGTTCATGAGATGAAAAAATGTTGGCCACGTCGACACTCGAACGGTGAAGGACTGGTGGGAGGGTCTAGGTGTCAGGAGCCAAGAGGCGGCTTCACGGTACCTCGGGTGCGGTGGTGAGGATAGTGCCCAAAATCGGCTTTCCGCCCTCGGTCTCCTCCGCCGTCCTGACCTCCGTTTGCATCATAGAAATGCCAAAGTCTGCCACGCCACCAGCGACAAGTCAGCCGCCAACAACAACAGCCTTACACTCAACAGGAGAGCCCCACGTACCCGCAACTTTCAC
>NW_004457447.1:19744-21138 GCF_000313135.1 Acanthamoeba castellanii str. Neff
CGTGCGGTTTCACTCATTCACCCTCTCGCTCTCTCGCTTGCTTGCGCTTCTTGCGTCGCCACGCACACCCTAGACATCTTCGTGTGTTGTGGTGCGGTAAAAATAATGCGCGCAGTTGCCCTGCGCTGCCTCGCGAGGCCCCCACGTACGGCTGTGGTGGCCGAAAGGCCGTAACACCGGACATTAGCACGGTGTTGCTGTATTACCGTGGCCTTCTATTTCTCGCCATTTTCTTGGTGGACCTTGTTCTACCTGCCCGCCACTTCGCGACACTGGCCCATAACGGTCAATTCTCGCGTGGCGCCAACCTTGTTTGCGCCGTGCGGAGAGGGACAGAATTTCTCTCTGTCGTGCGCGTGGCGTTGGGAAACCCGACCGTTGGTCGCTCAACGGCCTTGGCTGGTCTTCTTCTCTCCCTTTTTGCCCGGTGGCGCTTGCGGGTGTGTTTTAGTGTGACTTCAGTGTCGCGCGCTCGTCGTCTACTCACCCATTCTTCTTCTTCCTTCTTCTCCTCCGTTCTCTCTCCTTTCCCGCTCTTTCTCCCTCTCCGCCTGCCCTTCCTCTCTCCGCCCATCCCTCACTACCGGGGCACCGCACCGACATCTACGGCATCGGCAGGCGACATCCTCTTCACCCCGACGTTTTTCGGAAAGTTGGTGAAGCGAGCCTTTCCTGGCATCAAGGACATGCGAAAAGGTCCACGGGGGAGTGCAAAACAGGTACGACCGCCCATCCCGCTGCATCTTCGCATCCCTCGTCGCGCTGCGCTGCGCTGCGACATCTCCTCTGCTCCCTCTCGCTGTTTATATTTGTCGCCAACTGGCGTAGAGCGATGGCCTTATTGTTTCTCCTTTTGCCTGTCAACGACCTGTCCCTTCGGTTGGGTCGTATTTTTAGCTCTCCACCATGATGCCTCTCTTCCCCATGATCTTTCTCCTCGCGCCCAGCCCTTTTCCCTTTCTCGGCCTTTACCATTACCCTCCAAATTCGCGGTTTGTACTTCTTTTATTTCATATATATATATATTATCTTATTTTTGGCGCTTCTCCGTCCCGATCTTCGTTGTCTAACTCTTGCGCGACACGCACACGCGCGCTATTATCCCTATTATCTGCAGCATTACGCGCGACTCCAGCGTCAGACAGGCGATAACCCGCCCGAAGGCGCCGAGAGCCGCGAGGGAGACGGTCAGCGGGCGGCACCCAAGCCCGCCGCTATCGTCTTCCGACATTACCACCCTGACCGCTTTGCCGCCGCCGGCCAAGGGGATCCGCACGCCACAGGCAGCTCTTCCACGCCTGTGCCGCAGCTGCGCGACCCCACTGGGCCGGAAGGTGGCGGTGGCGGTGCCTCTGGTAGTGGTAGTGGAGGTGGTGGAGGAGGGCGACGCCGAG
>NW_004457447.1:21858-22365 GCF_000313135.1 Acanthamoeba castellanii str. Neff
TCCTACCAACACCCGCACCACTTCCCGCGAGCGCCGCACTCGCAGCACCAGCACTCACCGTACTACTTCAATCCGCACCACCACCACCCGCACCACCCGCACCACCAGCCTCACTACTCTCATCAGGCGCCAGCTCCGCCGTCGTCTTACTATCCTTCTCCTTCTTCTCACTACCCTCCTCCTCCTCCTCCTCCTCATTACTACGGTCAACATCACCACCATCATCACCCGACTGAGTTCGGGCAGCACCACCCGTGCCCGACCTGCTACCAGGAGGAGGTGATGGAGGAGGCCCACCCCACCCACCTCTTCATCCCTCCACCACCTCAGCAGCAGCAGCAGCAGCAAGCGCCGCCACCTTCCTCCTCCATGCCTCGCTCTCACTCCAGCCCGAGCCTCTCTAGCTTCGCCGGCGAGTCTTCCTACTCGCACTCGTCCTACAATCCCTCGCGGTCTAGGTTCTCGCGGTCGGCCTCCTCCGGTTCCTCCGCGTCGATGCCCGCCGCC
>NW_004457446.1:0-1408 GCF_000313135.1 Acanthamoeba castellanii str. Neff
CTCGCGGCTATGCGCTCCCCGACACGCCCGACGGCCGCCAGCGCTGCTACATGTTCCGCTTCGTCCCGCCGCACTTGCCGGTCGACGCCAGCAATTCGGGCCGAGTGGTGTTGACAGGCGTGCGAAACCAGCGGACGCTGTGCGAGGAGGAGCCGACGACGGCAGCGGCGGGCTACGGCTGGGAGTGCGCGCGGGAGCGGAGCGAACTCCTCGCCGAAGTGATCGGCCGCTGCGCGGAGAGGGCCGACGGAGGCGCGTCGTCCACGGCGTGGCCGCTGCAGCGACGGCGGCGGGTGCTGACGGAGCTGAGGGCCGAGGCCAGTAAGCTGTCGGTGGTCGACGCCGAGGGTTTCGTCCTCTGCGACCAGCGATACTCGCGCATCGGGCTTCCCTCCCTCCAATTCGCAGCGCTCAGCGATCTGTCGCCGTTCCACTACCGGTTCGTGAAGCAGCCATTGATGCTGGCCGTGGTTCGCGCCTCCTTCCACGACCAACAGCGCTTCACCGAGCACTACCCCGAATGGCGGTACACGATCACACGCACACGCACACGCACACGCACACGCACACGCACACCGAGGCTCAGGCATCCGCTGCACGCAGGGAGTGGTTCGAGTACGTGTCCGACAAGCTGCGCGATTTTGCGCGCACGGTGGGTGCCTACTACGGGGCCAACATGCAGCGACTGAGCGACAGGGAGCTGGCCCAGCGGCTCAAGCAGCTCAGCAAGCCCCTCCAGTCCCAGCGCAAGCATCTGTGGAAGCAGCGCAAGCGCAACCAGAAGCAAAAGGCCGACGCTCACTCCGAGCCCGAGCCCGAGGCGAGCGACAACACCGACCGCAGCGCACCCATCGAGCGAGGACCCGACACGGGACCTGACAATGACGACGACAAGCGCATCAGGCAATTCGGCGACCTCTCGCGGCTCTTCTGGGCCATTCGACGGCGCGAGCAGCACAGTAGCAACGTCGGGAGCGACCCCCAGGAGGTTGCGGTAAGTCTCGCGGTGTTGGAGTGCCTGGTGGGCTGGGAGGGCCGTACGGACGGCCCGTTCACCCGCAAGCTCGAGGAGTGGCTGTGGAAAGCCGACAACAGCGCCGCCGTGACGAGCGACAAGGACAAGCTTGTGCGCATGCGCCACGCCAGCCACCGCCCCACTACCCTCCTCCGCCGCGCGGAGGAGCCCTGATACCCAACACACGCGCACGACGCGCACGTTCGCCGCACGACACACACACACAAGGATGGCCTTCGCACACTCCTCGAAGGACTGCCCCAGGGAAACCATCAAGGATCAACATATTGGTCGAACTGTCGTGGTTTAATCGTTGTTGGTGATTGTTCGGCGTGGGGGGTGTTTGCTGCTTTTTTGGACTCGTCCAGCTTGGTGGCCTTCTTGAAGGTGAGG
>NW_004457446.1:5366-6345 GCF_000313135.1 Acanthamoeba castellanii str. Neff
GTCGTGCGCGTGGTGTCTGGCCGACGTCCGCGTCGTATGCGCC
Organism: Acanthamoeba castellanii str. Neff; assembly: GCF_000313135.1. Lineage (NCBI taxonomy): Eukaryota > Discosea > Longamoebia > Acanthamoebidae > Acanthamoeba > Acanthamoeba castellanii. Next base: position 5,410 of record NW_004457446.1, read on the forward strand.
TTGTTGGCCTTCTTGATCTCGTCGCTCTCCTTCTTGCCGATACCCTCTTCCTCGTCGCGCAGGCGGTTGTTGCGCCGCAGGAACACGTTCTCGCGCTCGACGAGGAACAGGCAGCACAGATCGTAGAGCGTGGGCACCAGGAGCTCGATCCGCTCTTCGACGAACTCGCGCCTAAGCATGCGACGCAATGCCTTCCACGCCTCGCCGTGTTTGTGCGTGTAGGCCTACGTGCGCGCGTGAGCACGGAATCTCGCAACACGCAACGCGCAACACGCAACACGCAACACGCAACACGCAACACGCAACACGCACGTACCATTTGATACATTTCGGCGGCCTTGGCGGGGTTCTTGGGGATGTTGGCCGATGGCATTCCATTCTCGTAGACGCGGCCGAGCCTGAACTGAGCCCGCTTGTAGCCCTGCTCCGCTGCCTTGCCGTAAAGCTCTGCAAAGGCCACCACGTGTGATGACAAAGAAAGAAGAAGACGCGACAAAAGAGGAGAAGGAGGAGGGAGGGTAAGCCTACGTCGAGGGTAATGAAACAGGAATGAGACCTGGTGTTTCGGGAGAGAGTGGTACCGATGGCCTTGTGGACGTCCTGAGGAATGCCGCGGCCGCTCATGCACTGCTTGCCCAGGGTGTACTGGGCCATGGCATGACCTGGAACCGGAAACGAAAGTTTAGAGGCTATCGCAGACCACCGAGAACGGAACGTGTATGATTGGGGGGAGGGGGGGTGATGGTACCTTGGTCGCAAGCCTTCTGGTAGAGCTCGGCAGCCTTGAGAAGATCGGGATACATCCCCACGCCATTACGATAACACACCCTGGCCACGTGAACCGCCACGTCAGCAGCCACCTTGATGTCTGACCGAGCACTTTGGAAAACAAACAACGTTTGACAGGGCACGCACCCGAGATTGTAGAGGGCGCCG
>NW_004457446.1:6498-7854 GCF_000313135.1 Acanthamoeba castellanii str. Neff
CTTTTCGTCTGAGGATTAGAGGATGTTACCGCGTTCGGCTGCCTTCTTGTAGAATTTGACGGCTTCCTTGAGGTCCTGCTTGACGCCGTCGCCGTTGCGGTAACACACGCCCATGTCGTAGATGGCCATGTCGCACCCGCCCGCAGCCGCTTGCTGCAACATCTGAAATCCTGTTGGATCGGTGCGTGTGCGTGTGCGGTGGTGCGTGTGCGTGTGCGTGTGTCAGCACTTCCAAGCGGCCAGCACCTGCAGCAGCACCCACGCCAAAGGGCGGGGAAGAGGAGGAGGAGACCTTTCTTGGCATTCCTGCGCACGCCGCGGCCAGATATGAAGCAGATGGCCAGGTTGCGCAGGGCCAACATGTTGTCCTCCGACGCCAAGGCCTCGTATATCTCCACCGCCTGTACCATAAAAAGTATTTATTTATGTATTTATTGTAATACACTATATCCTGTATTATTGTTGTTATTTACCTATTTATTTATTTATTTATATATATGTACTTATTGCCCCAGAGAGGTGGGAGGCGTGCCTTGATCCAATCGATGCGCGTTTGGTCGTGGCTAACGGCTTTGGTGCAGCAGCTGAGGTCTACGGCGGCGAGAGAGTGGCCCATCTCGGCAGCACGGGCCAGCAGGTCCTTGCCCTTGGCCGTGTCTCGAGCAAGGTTGCTTTGCTGCGAGTAGCGGTGGCCCGCTATCAGCCGGCGCCCTCGAAAGTAGAAGCGCTCGGCCTCCTTCTCCCATCTCTTCTGCTTCTCTTCTTCTTCGTTGCCACGGCCACCAATCAAGCTGCCCGCATACAAGGTCAAGAATCCTCCCTCCCCTCCTATCTTGTTCAGCCAGGCAAACATTCTTCCTTTTTGATTGCACCTAACCTGGTTCCTGCCAAGTTTGATTCAAGAAGCTGCCCCGCCCCGCAGATGCACAGCATAATCGAATCGCCGATGCGTCGGGAAGGTGATCTTGTTGCGTTGAGAAGTTTGGTCGTCAAATGGTTGTCAACGTGACGGCCCGTTCCCCATAAATATGTCTGCAGCCCATATTAAAAAGAAAGTAAACAAATGAATAAATGAATAAATGATACTTCGCTACACTCGAGTGATCACTGGCACGACATTCACAAGCTCCTCTTTTCCTTGGAGGTTACCTGTTGGATGAACACATTACACGAAGCCCATGAGAAGTCGCAAGACACCTTCTCGACCAGCGTCCATGGACAGGATGGCGAAGATGGTGGCGGTGGCAGAGGCTGACCCACGGAAAGGAAGATGCTGCCGGGTCGAAGCAAGCGGGCCGCCCGCTCGGCGATTCCCTCCATCAGCGTTCGCCCGAACGTCACACAGCAGCAGAACAC
>NW_004457446.1:11457-11968 GCF_000313135.1 Acanthamoeba castellanii str. Neff
CGAACGTGACGACGTGAGCGATGTGTGTTTATCAGCGTGTGTGAGGACTGAGCCGAAGTGTGCGTGTGTACCGGAACGCTTGAGCGGCTTGCGGGGACCATCACGCGCGCCGTCCTTCCATCTCTCCTCGTACCGGTTACCTCCCGCCTCGGTGAAGAGCGTGCCGCCGGTGAGCAGATTGTGCTCCCAAATTCCTGTGTGTGTGTGTGTGTGCAGCGGCGGGCTCGCGTTCGTGAGCCACACGACACACAACAACAACAACAACAACGATGGGTGTAGTTCGTTCGCGTCGTGTCGTGTCGTGTCTCCCTTTCCTTACCTTCGGTTCGCGAGCCCTTGGGCCAGTACATGACGCCGTAGCCGTGCTTTTGTTGTCCTTCCACTCCCCCTTGTACTGCTTGCCGTCGGCGTAGGTGTGCCACCCCCACGCCCGTGGCACATGTCGTGCACGAACTCGCCATCGTAACGATCTCCGTTGGGCCACCTGAACGTGCCTGTGATGCGCACACGA
>NW_004457445.1:0-1987 GCF_000313135.1 Acanthamoeba castellanii str. Neff
CACCGGCGCCCAGCGGCTGACACCTTTGCTTGGTGCGCATTATCAGATGACGCGAGTGCGCGCGGAGCTGCTGAAGCACTTGGAGAAGACGTTCGCGTGAGTTGGGTCCACGTTAGCCCACGCTAGGAAGTGTGCAACAACAACTAAAACAAACAGTTGACCAACCCAAACAGAGCACCCGTAGCCCGGCGCTATTGAGAGTGACCGGAGGTGTACTCGAGAGTCTCTTCCTAATACGTTGCCCTCGGGTTCGCTTAAAAAGCAGCTAGGACCTCAAATGGTGGTTGCAGGTGTAGTCCTGTTCAGCGCAACCGATAGCCTCTCCCAGCTCCTTTGTAGGCTTCCTATCGACCAATCAGCGCGCGTAGCCTGGAGGCCTTGGCCAATCACAAGCCGGCATGTCCAGGTTGCCAGGGGCACTGCCAAGCCTCGTGTCAAGGGTGAGAATATAAGAAAGAGGAGCGAGAGAACCACAAAGCACCACCAACCCAACACACGAACAACCCACCTTGACCTTGGCATGCTTGTGGCACGACCGACCACTCAGCACCACCTGTTCCCCGTGCGGACCATGATGAAGGACCAGCGCGGACCACGCGACGAGCACCACTGCGGCCTGCACCACCGCGGCTTCACACATCACGAGTTGATGATGCAGGAAGCAGACCATCGGCCTCGCTCCAAGTCCGCCATGACCACTTCGAACACGACCTCCTCTCAATGCATATGCCAGGAGGAGGAACTGGAGAGAGCGAAGTGGAGAGAGCTCAACGAGCTGTTGGAGCACTACATCAACTCTGGTCGCATGACTGGCCCCTGGCGAGAGCATTGGACCCACACGTACGCCCTCCCCCCTCTACTCCCCGCAGGTGTCACAGAAAGATGTTTGGCTGATGCACACACGCAGGTGGACTGTGGACGGTAACGCCATGCGCTTGTCCACCATGTCGCCCATCCCTGAAGAAGGCGAATGAGTTCCACCTCATTCACCACCTACTCCCACGTGGAGTTCCTGTACATGCCTGTAGAGCCGTTTTTTATCATTTATTTATTTGTTTATTTTTTTGTGCAATGTAATGTTCACTATCAACAATGTAGAGACGTTGAAGGGATGTATGTACACATTCCTTCTCTACCCTCTCGCTGCTCGGTCGCGAGGGACTTGCTATGTACAGAGATCGGTCGTCCATCGCGCCAAAAGGCCTCGAGACAGCCCTCCCGGCCGGGTCTGTCTCCCCAACCGCCCACACACGATCCACCTCCCACCATCTTCATCTTCCTATTCATCCCCTTCACCTCCTGAATACAGACACGACAATAAATACAGACACGCACACTCCACAAATGATCTCCTCCCACACCTGACCACCTGCACCAGCAGCGGCTAGACGGAGGAGAGTTGATATGTGGAGAGGAATGCAGTGTGTACCTATGGTCGAAGGGTCTCTCCGCCGACTCTCTCAGAAGGACCCGTCGAGCACGAACGAGCGGAAGAGAAGGGCGAAGGCGATGACGGCGACGAACTTCCAGTGATGGAGGTTGGCGTAGAGCACTCGGTAGAGCGTGTGGGCGGCGATGATGTGCAGCTTCACGCCGAACGCGATCATGCACGACGCGGCAGCTGCAGCTCCTACCCGCAACAGGAACGCCAGCAGCTGGGCCAGTTTGCCTGCTCGCATTGCGATCAACGCGATGAGAGGGACATGCTGCTGAACGTTACGGGTAAGAGGGGCAAGGGCACATGTGTACCGTTGCCGCTGGCAGCCTTGAAGCAGGACGTCCAGAAGGCGAGGAACTCCTCGGACCTGAGGGAGAGGTCGTACCAGTACCGCTTCTTCGAATCTCGCAGCGTTTCGAAGGCTGAAGATGGAGGCTGATGAGAAGATGCTTGCCTTCAAACGGCTGGGTACAGCACAAGGAGGTTGCGAGATAAGAACCTTCTGTCATTTCAATAAACTTGCGGTGGCCTTGAGACGGCTTTCCTCAT
>NW_004457445.1:2314-11581 GCF_000313135.1 Acanthamoeba castellanii str. Neff
GGGCAGCTTGTCCTTGGCCAGGTACTGACAGGAGTCGCCGTCGAGCTCGTCCATGTGTGTTTGGTTGATGGCATCCACCTGCTGATTGGTCGGATGCAGCTTCGTGGGCAGGATGTCCAAGTCGTCCTCAAACCTTCGCCCCACGCATCTGTGTACACCGCAGAAATGTGTGTCATTATAATCGCTCATATTGGTCGCCTTCTTGGTCTTTAGGGCATCAAACGTACTCGTTGAGAATACGTCTGGATTCGTCGGAGCAGGCGCCCTGTCTGATCTCATTCAGTATACCCTGAAACCTGTGGTGCGAACACGATTCACGTGGCCTCGTTGAGAATTGACCGGGCAGAAGAGAGCAGGTCACGCGTACCGTTCGTCCTTTTGGCGGAAGACCTTGGAGAGCTGCACAACAACGTCGACGCACGACTGCCAGGACTCAGCGTTAAACGCGAAGGCTTGGCTCATGCTCATTCGTTTGTTTCTATTACACACAGCAAGTTAGACATCCTATCGATGTGCGGCAGCGCACCCAAGTGGTGAGTACGTTTTGTCGAGCACTGGCGGGAGCTGTGTTCCGGCGAGTCAGATATATGCGGGGAAGGAAGAGGACGTGAGTAAAGGTGAGCACTCCGATGGTGGAGCGTTAGGTGCAGAGTACCTGAAAGAAGTCGCCGCAGCAAATAAGCTGGATGCCTCCGAATGGCTTCTCCTTCGCGGGCACCTTCTTCCAGTTGCGGACTCTTCGCGCGATGTACTCTAGCTGGTCGAACAGGTCCGACTTGATCTGAGGCTGCAGCGTCAGCTTTGGTTCGAGCCGTCAGCGCAGGCATGAAAGGGAAAAAGCGGTGTACCATGCTTATTTCGTCAATGATGAGCACTCGCATTTGCTTGTACTCTTTTCGTTTGCCGAAGGCGCGGCCCAGCATCACCTTGATTCCCTCGTTCCCCAGGCCAACGCCCGCCCACTTGTGCAGGGTCATGCCGTCGATGTTGATCGCAGCCACACCTGCACTCACCAAGATCCGATAACGAATACAGTCGCACTAATTACATTCAGCAGGTCGGGAGTGTGCGGTGGTATGTGCGTGAGCGTGTCACGTACCCGTAGAAGCGGTGACGGCCACAGCTTCGGGGCCGTGCTTGAGACGTAGGCGTTCGATCATCTGGCGGAGTAAGAAGGACTTGCCGGTGCCGGCACTGCCGGTGAGGAACATGGAATAGCCACGCTCGGCCAAATCCAGCGCTCGCTGTTGCTGTTCGCTCAGGCAGGTCACGCCAGCGTCCTCGTCGGGCTCTCCCAGCACGGACGAAGATGCCCTCGTGTAGGTGATTGGCGCCGACGATGATGATGACGAAGACGAAGACGATGAGAAAGACGGCACAGGGCGTGGGCTTTGCCGTGATGGGCTCGACACGTGGGCCGATCGCGTCGAGGAGATGGAGGGAGTGGTGAAAGAGAAAGATGAGGAAGAGGTGGACGTAGATGTAGATGTAGATGTAGATGTTGGTGCAGCTGAAGAAGGAGCTATATTCGGCCTGGCGCCCTCCGATTCGGCGCGAGTAAGGTCGAGTGCGGTGCAGAGGTTGAGGAGGCAGTCGATGGCCTTCTCGGTGCTGCCCGCCACCTCGCCCAGGGTGTGCTCAATGACCTGCGCTGATGTGCCTGGAAACATGTCCTGCAGCATTCGCACAACCTCACTCGCTTCTCCCGCCACTTGCGCCTCCTGGTCGGCCTGCTGTTCCTGGCCCTGTTGTTTCTCTTCCACACACAGCTCGTCCTTCTCCTTCTCCTTCGGTTCCAGTCTCGCTTCCAGCACCTCGTCGTTCTCCCTCTGCGCTTGGTCGACCTCCACATGCGTTCCCGCGCTCTCGCAAGTCGTCGTCGTGGTCTCTTCGACAACTTCCTGCTTCACGAGCAATGGCGGTGCGGCCACGCCCTTCTCGTCGTCCAGCTCCGTCTCGGTGGTACTGCAGCTCTCATTCTTGTTCCTCTTGCTGTGTTCGGGCTGCTTCCTCCTGTTTCTGCGCTTCCGCTTGCGTCGTCGCTTCAGGGTGCCCTCTTCTTCATCTCGCGGCCCTTCCATCGTCTCTGCGGGCTCGTACCCGACGACTTGCAGCTGCTGTCTGAGATCGCGGTTGGTGGACTCGAGACGCGCAATTCGTTCTTCCTTCTCCTGCGCCATCTGCCGCAGCTCCTCGATTTTTCGTAGCGCCCATTCGAGCCGCTGCGCATCCCCCTCTTGACTCGCCCCACCAGTAGCGACTCCTTGTTGTGTGGGAGGTGGGGCTGCACTGCTTGGTCCAACCTCATCTGCGGGCTCCTGCTTCAATCGTTTTGGGCTGGCATCATCGACACCAAGATCGGCTCCCAGTTCGTTGTCCTCCCCCCTGCGCTTTCTGCTCTGCCCCTCTTTCTCCGCCTCGTCTTCCATCCCACGTAACTTACGATGCAGAAGGGCCAGCAAATCGTAAATGAGCGATGTCATTCCATGTGCCCGCTCACCACCGTTACAGAACCCACACCACAATCCCGCCTTTTTTCTAAACCTGTTTCGAATTTTTGCGAGCAGTCATGAACTACTGGTACCTCCTGCTGTTCACCAACAAGGCCTCCAACTTCAAGTACCCACCCAAGGACTACATGACCTGGGCCATGCACTTCCTTGCTTGAGGAGTGGATGAAAACACCCTCCAGAGCACAACCAATGACTTCAACACCCTCAACCATCCCCTCCTTACTCCCTATATTCCTCCCCCTAATCTCACCTCTACTTCCCTAACCCCCACCTCCAGTTGCAAGTCTTTCACTCTTCAGTCTAACTTCTACAACACCTCAGTATTCCCAGACATCACATTTCACAAGACCACCCAGATTTGCACAACAACACAGCTCTTGATTTGTACATTTCCAACTCAACCATTTCTCTTTCTGCAGGATCTGCACATAAAAAGCTGAAAAACTGCACAGTTTTCCGTACAGAAAAGTGCATTTTGACCTTAAAAAAAGAGTCACTTACCCTTTTTCATGAACACTTGGTTAACAAAATCAAGGTCAGTTAATTCACTCAAAATGCAACTTAAAACAACCAGCCCTGTAAAGTCTGTAAAGTGCTAATTATTTATCTGAATTTATAAAATATATCCTATTATATAAATCCAGGTAAATTAGTTACTGAGGAAAAAGATAAAGATTTCCTGAACAAAAACAAACAAAAGATGAAAGACTAGCAAAGCAACAAGAATAATATAACAATATATTATTTAATAGGGCCAATACACAAACAAACACAAAAACAAACACAAACACACAAACACACACAACGGACCCCTATTTTCCGCACAATAATCATCGGTTGAAGTTGCGTGAAACGGGTGCCACGCAGCCAGCCCTAAAACGGCCATTGCCCTTGTCCCTCACTAGTTCTCAAGCGATGGAGAGTCCACCGTGCAACAAGTGTGTGCACCAGCTGTCGGTGAGTGCCCGCGGCAAAAGAGGCAAGGTCCTCACCGTCTACCTGACCACGTGGCGCAATCCATATGGATCGGAAAGCGAGGAGTACCACATGAAGATCGGCTCTGACGGCTTTATCAGCTTGCACGACGTGCTTCAGCCCGGACTCCCCAAGAAGCGCAAGAACCACGAGTGAGCACCATCCCCCCCCCCTCCCACACCAACACCTCGCGTCTTCTTGCCTCCACCGCCCACGCCACTTCCAAGCTTTAAAGACGGGAGTGATGCTCACCTCCTCCGGGCTGTCTGTTCTTTCCGACCACCAGATGGCCTCCCCGCCCTGGCAAGGGTTTCCTGTGCGTCTACTCTGTCAAGTCGCCTCCCACAATCCCTCGTGGTTACTACACTCCCGGATTAGACGACCACTACAACGACCCCTGCCGGTACCTCTCACCCACTCACCCACCAGACATTCAGATGTGAGTGACACCATCGAGCCCTTCCCTCAGGACGAGCAACGGTTTTCTCAGGGAACAGCACCTGGTCCACGAAAAGAAGACCAGCAGCGGCGTCTCCCACGACACGTCCGATGCATCGTTCGTGGACATGTGCGTGTTCCTGGGCCTCATCATCAAGCACAAGCGGTCGTGCCCGAAAGCGGGGTACCCGGACGAGTGTGCCGAGCTGGCCAAGCTGTTCCACTGCCTGCCGGCCGAGAAGTTGGCGAACGCTCGCATCAACATCGCCGAGAGCTTCTACCCTCCCCTGCGCATCACAGCGTGCCCCAAGCGGAAGGACGAGCTGGACGAGTAGGTGGAGCAGTGGGGGGTGAGCTGTTGTAGTCAGGGGTGTAAACACTGTGCAAGCTCTGTAGCCCCCAAATACCCCATTTTTATATGAGAAAATCAACATGTTTTTATTTATTAGCGCTGTGGGTACAAAATAGGGTCACCAGTACAGCGCACCGGCCTGGACTGTTGGAGAGTGAATATAGGCGAGTGGTGACACGATGTGTATTGAGGAATGACAAAAAAAGAAGAGATACATAGTTTGACTATTTAAGGATGGGAAATGGAGTAATAAGTGGATTGCATGGTTGAGTCACTAGCTGGAGGAGAGTGTATCTCCAACACACCCCCTCAATTGATGTAGGTTAGATTGGAAAGTGAAGAAGATGTAGAAGGTTGTTGTGCTTGATGTGTGGGAGAGCCTTCATGAGGATGTTTCTGATGATTTGACAACATCCCATTGTTGGCAAGGAGTGCTCCATCAGTGTTGATGTGGGGTTACAGTCATTCATGTTGAAGGCCTGCAGGAGTTTGTCAATGTGGCTGCGCTGGCAGAGTTCCATGCATCCCTTCTTGCAGTTGTTGTTGATCTTGATGCTGAGGATTGATGTTGTGATGCTGAGATCCTTCATGGTGAACCAGCTTGATAGTACCTCCTTGATGGTGGGGATGTTGTCAGGTTCAGTGATGATGAGGCAGTTGTTGATGTAGATGCAGATGATTGCCAGTTTCCCCCCCCCCCATGTGCTGAATGTAGATGCAAGGGTCACCATCTGTGGGGGTGAAGCCACTCAACTGAAGATGAAGATTGATGGTGCAGTTCCACAGGAGAGGAGCCTGTTTGAGCCCATATAGGCTCTTGTCAAGTCTGCACCCATTCAGGGTGCTCCTTGTCAACAAAGCCCTTGGGCTGATGAACATAGATTTCATCACATTCCAGATCACATTTGACCTCATGCACAACACCTCACAGCAATTCCACAGTGAGGTGTGCAAGGCCATCAGCTCGGGTGTTGAGGCCAATGCCAAGCACGCATCCAGGAGTACTACAACGAAATGGTCAAGAAGAAGGAGGAGAAGGGCGCCTCCTCCTCAAGTGGCTCAGACCCCATGCAGAAGGGTGACATCAAGCCAGTACATGTGCAACAGCATGAAGGAACATGGTGGTGATGTCCATGAGGTGGATGGCAAGTTGGTGTAGCACTGTGTATGCAAGGAGCAGATGCAGGACCTCCATGTGGATGACAGGGGCATAGGTTTCATCATAGTCAATGCTGTAGATTTGGGAGTAGCCCTTCATCTCATCACAACAAAGCAGGCCTTCAGGCAGTCTAGAGTGCCACTTGTGAGGTGCTTCACCTTGAACATCCAGTGGGTGTTGATGGTATGATGGTTGGCTGGCAGGGGGACCAGGATCCACATGGGTCTTGATGAAGTGTTTGGGCGCCTTTTGTTGTTGAGTGCTTGGTGGCTGCACTGGGGGCTTGGCCTTGGTGACAGGCTTCCTTGTGATGGGGATGACACTGGGTGCAGTGTGAGGTGAGTTGGTAGGGGAACAGGTGGGTGACAATGCAGGTGAAGACATGGGTGACAGCACTGGTGATGCTGTCAGTGAGGTAACAGGTGGGGTTGTTGGGGAGGGCGTTGGCGTAGTGTGGGAGCTGAAGAGGTTGGTGATGGACATGTCAATCACAACATGGTGTTTATGTGCGTCAGAGTTGTCAAGGATGGAGGTGTCAACCAGCTGGTTGAGACCTGGCACAGGTTCAACACATCAGTCATTCTTGTTGTCCAGGGCTGTCAACAGATTGCAAGTGTTGGGAGGTCTGTGGTATGTGGGAGGGTGTGCATTGAGTGTGGGGGTAACAAAGATCACATCACAGGACATGGTGGTGGTGCACAATCCCAGAATCCACATATGATGTACAGAGGTGTCATGTGTGGGGCCAAGGTACCAGGCCAGGGTTCCACACAGGTTGAGCTTGTCACATTTGTGGCTGGGGAGCAGTACATGTGCAGAGGCGCCAAATGGGTGAAGGTGGCCCAGCACAGGTGCAGTGTTGTGCAGCAGCTCATGAGGAGACAGGTTGTCATTGGCCCATGAGGGTGTGCAGTTGTGGATGTGTACAGTGGTGGCAATCACCTCAGCCCAGAATGAAGGAGACAAAGTAGGTCTTGCCTGTGAATGACTGTGTGGGGAACAGGCTGCAGATGTTGGAATGGATGAGGGCCATTGGTGTATTGGAGTGTGGGGCTGGACTGTGGCCAATGGTGCTGTTTGGCCTGGATGCATGTGGTGCAGGAAGAGAGCTCAGACCCTGTGTTGATGTTGATGTTGGATGCAGTGAGCACTGCAATCTTGAGCTGGTCTGTGCTGATGTGCCTGAGGCACAGGTGCAGATGGTCAAGGGTGACCATCTGGTGGGCCTTGGAAGAGAGGCCCTGGGCCTCTTGCTCAGCAGTCAGTGGGCACAGATTGACAATGAGCATGTTGCTCATGGACTTGGTGATCATCAGTGGGAATGACTATTGTGGGTGTTGTATGGTGGCACCTGCATGATTGAGCTGGATGATGCAGCCCAGGTTGACAAGTTGACTGGTTGAGATCAGGTTCTTGGTGAGATCAGGGATGAAGAGGATGTCCCTCAGGACAATGTTGGTCATGCAGCTGCCAACATTGACAGTGGTGCAGATGGTACATATGTTAACATTAAATGAATAAAGAATAAATTCAATCATGAATTATAAATAAGTTGCATGATGGGTAAAAGTAATGCCTGTGTCATTTGGCCAACTTTCTCCTTGAGGGTGAGGCTGGCCATGAGGCGTGCCACGAACGCGTCCCTCTTCGCAGTGCGCGCGTTGTTGCGGGCGGCCGAGGCTCCACTGGTCAGGGCCACTGACGCAATCACGAGCGCGAGCAGGAGTGCCCACACCGTCGCTGTCTTCATGTTGTGTGCTGTTGTTTGTCTGGGATTTGAAACATGGGAAAAAAGAGCGAAGACGAAGGAAAAACGAAAGCCTTCTCTTTCCCGCTGACAAAATGACTTCGCAACGTGTAACGCGCGGACTTGCAACTTAGATAGCGGGGCAGATGAGGCTCTTGCCGGTGAGGGTGAATGAGGAGGTCAGAGTGCCCACCTGCCGGGGGAAAGAACGAAATAGAATGAAACGACGTCAGTCAACACCAACGCGAAAGCAAAGGCGCGGGGGCGTACCTGAATGTTGAAGAGGCCGGCCTCGGCCACGAACTGCTGCTCGCGGTTGTAAAACGCCAGATCGTGCGTGGCCAGCGTGAAGGTCGCCACGTACGACTGACCCGGCGCGAGGCTCCTGGTCTTCACGTACCTCTTCAGCAGCTGTAAAGCAAAACAAATTAGTACCAGCACACGGTGAATGCTGGTGCATGTGTCTGTGGGGGTTGGGGGAGGGGACCTTGACGGAGGGGGCGACGGTGGCGTAGACATCGCTCACGTAGAGCTGCACCACCTCCCTCCCGGGCACCTTCCCGCTGTTGGTCACCCGAACCGAGATCGTCACCGGCTTGCCCGGTGCCAGCTTCGTGTCCGACACGCGCAGATTGTCATAAGCGAACGCTGCGCACGACCCACGACACGCAACGCACACGACACACACGACACACGGTCAGGGGGTGTTGGGTTGAGGAAGCGCAGATGGGCAGGGGGAGACGGTCGTACTGGTGTAGCTGAGGCCGAAGCCGAAGGGGAAGAGCGGAGTGGTGACGTCCGAGTACCAGTGCCAGTAGGGCACGTGGATGTCGCCCGTCGTGCGCGGGTAGGTGAAGGGCAGCTTGCCCGACGGGTTGGCCTTCCCGAACAGCACCTCGGCCAGCGGCGTGCCCGCGTCTGATTGGTGATGCCCCGCGTACGGGAAGTCACACCGGAGTTAGAATGACTGATCGAAAAGAGAATAGAGTGGAGGGAACAGTAAAGCGTACAGGGTCCGGGGAGGTAGGCGTTGATGACGGCCGAGGTGGCGTTGATGAGTTCTTCGGGGATGATGCGCGGCCGAGCCTCCACCAGCACCATCACGGTCTTGACCTTCCTGCCGCTCTTGGCGATGGCCTGGCCACATTGGAAACAACACCAAAACAAAGCAACAGTAAATCAGCCGCATTGGGAGAAGGGTGGTCGAGCATTGGGTTGGTTGGGGTCCGAGGCGTACGCCGTGCACGGTCTTGATGAGCTCGATCTGCGACGGCGAGATGGTGAGATCGTCGATGTCACCGAGGACCTCGGCTTCGGGACCTTCGCCGACGGCCAAGACCACCACATCGGCCTGCTGTGAGCGAGTCAGTGAGTCAGGCCGCTGCTGCTATTGGTTTGATGCGGCCGTCTCCAGGCGACCAAATGGGGTTGCACGATCGTACCGACGCCGCGATGATGGCCTCGATCTCCCTCAGGTTGGAGCTGTCGCACTTGTCAAAGTCGCACGCCGCTGTGGGTCGCAGTCAGTGATCTCGGACCAGCAAGCGTGGGCGTAGAGAGGGCGGGAACGCGGCGCACCGACGAGCTGGACGTTGGAGCCGGAGGGCGCGAGCGACTTGATGCCCTGGTAGATGGTCGACGTGTCCGGATACGGGTCGAACTCGCTCGGGCTCACCGAACCCTGGATTGATCGAACGCCATTACGAGGCATTGACCGTCAAGTAAGCAAACTGTCACAACGAAATGCTGATGGCACACGACAAGCGTTTCGCCGCACACGCACACGCACGCATCATTACCTGCCAATGGATGGACCAACCGCCGCACTGGTTGGGCAGCGAGTCAGCAGCGGGACCGACCACCAGAATCTTCTGCCCCTGCGCTCGGAGTTAAAAGGGGGGAAAGAGTGAGTTTCTTGTTCGGGGGCAGACACGATGGTGATGTGAGACGGTGTGAACGCACCGCGGCGGAGAGAGGAAGGGCGTTGTCCTGGTTCCTGAGTAGCGTGAGCGACTCCCGCACCACATTCTCGGACATGAGACGATCGCTCTTGCTGCCCACCTGCACACACACACACACGAGG
>NW_004457445.1:11954-35571 GCF_000313135.1 Acanthamoeba castellanii str. Neff
GAGGACTCGGGCGCAGCGTCCGACGACTCACCCGAGGGCAAGCAGCTGCTGCAAGAGCTCTACCCGCCCGTGCAGGTACTATTCAGGCCTGACCGCCACTAATGTGTATAAACATCGCTCACCACTCACACACCGTGTTTCGCACACATGAAGGTGCCTGGGCAAGTGTGGTGCTCCCTGGTCGACACTCTGCAGAGAATTGTCAAGAAGCAGGAACGAAGATGGCCCTCCTGTTTCTGGGACTTCAATGGACGAGAGAACAAGTCGGGGTACCATACATCTTCTTTCTCACAGACAGGAAGCTTTTACATTGGCTCTCCCCCTCTCTGGGGTGCTGACAATCTTCAACCCAATCGGGTCTGCAGCATCATGATTCCGACGTGGAAGTCCGTGTGGCCTCTGAACGACGGTTACTCGTTTTGCGCGTGGCTGAGCATATCATCCAACAAAGACGTACTCCCCCTCAATAGGGGCCGGAGAAGCCTTCCGCCCGAGCAAGCCACGATCAGGCCACATCTATTCAGGTTCGTGCACACACACGTCGCAGGACCCCGTGATCTGTCCGCATGGGCTCGGCTATGGACTATACTTAGTAAGCTCACTCTCCCTTCCTTCCCTCCCTTAGTTTCGCCTGCGACGACGGTCGCGGCATGGAACTGTTCTTCGTGTCGCAGTATCTGGTCGTTCTCTCGCGGCAAGGCAAAAACAAGCATGCCTGGATCAAGTTCAATTACCGCTTCAAGAAGGAGCGATGGTGCGTCCCACACAGCTTTGTTCGCCCCCACCCAGCGCCCATTCACAACCAATGCATTGCCTTCTCACCACCCGGGCGGGACCCGTGCAGGTACTTCGTTGCAGTGGCCCACATCTACCACTTCTTGCGGCGCAGCGAGGTCTTGCTCTACGTCAATGGTCAGCTGGTGGAGCAACAGTATCTCATCTACCCCAAGATCGACGTACCGGCCACTTCTTCTTCTTCATCAGGGTTCTGCCCATAGTGGTCCCCAGAGGTACTAACATGCACCGTCACGCATAGGCTCCTGTGTCCATGTGGATGGCCAACCACATCGAACACACGGAGGTGGGCGAGCGAAGTCACCCCTTCTGCGGCCAGATGGGCAAGGTCTTCTTCTTCTCCGAGGCGGTCACCGCCACCGACGTCCAGGCGCTGCACGCACTCGGCCCCAACTTCCTCCCCAAGAAGAAATCAGAGTACCTGCGCGCCTTTTGCTCCAACGTTGCGAATTACCCCCCCCCCGGTTCGCTAACAGTTCCTTGGGCTGATCAACCCTTCATTTATCAGTACGTCGATAGAGATCGGCCACAAGGGCAACGTGTTTTCCATAGGCAACAAACGATACGTGAAAATATTCTTTGCCTACGACCCCAAGGTAGTGAGTATTTCCACTATCTCCTCGAGTCGTAAGAGTTGTTGTACAGTAGGTAACCCTTGCATCGATCGTCAGGCGATGGAAGGCAACGTTTGCGTGGAGACATCGACACGAGCCGCAGACAGAATGGCGTCTGCCCTCCAGGGCGTCGCCGTCATCAACTCGTCCAATCTCAAGGACTCCCTCTACTGCTTGGGCGGCATCAAGGTACCATGTGGCATTCCTGTATACCGCTCGCACTCATTTCGCACTCTGCTAACATTCGTTCTCTTCTTCTTTCTTCTTTCTTCTGCAGACTTTTCTCCCTCTCTTCCTTCTCGTCCGCCAGCCGCTCGCTGTACAGGATGACGACGCCGCCACGGACGACTCGGAGGAGATCAAGTTCTTCGAGGACGAAGATGAACAGGAGAAGGAGCAAAAGCGAGGCGACGACGGAGCCTCGGCATCCTCCGGCGCCGCCCTGCCCTCCGCGCCGCCCTCGCCCGCGGGCCTGCTCATCTCGCTCATATCCAACCTGCTCCAGAACTACGCCGACCTCTTCTCCGACATGCCCAGCGTCGGCGGCTGGCAGATCTTCGGTTTTCTCCTCCAGAAGATGCACCCCACCGCTCTAGACGTACAGGCCTTGAACTCGCTCGACACGCTTGCCACCGTGCTCTACGATTCAGGTACGACCCTTATCAGCTTTTGTGTTTCATACCACTCGTCATCGCCCAGCCAGCAGTACATTCACACGACATCGCTGTTGTTGTTTGTTTGGACTCCACAGACAAGTCGCATTTCCGGGAGTTCTTCACCTACACGTACCTCAACTTCAGCATGTGGTCGCAGACGGCCTCCTCGGTCCAAGAGAAGCTGCTCTCCCAGATCACCGCGCGGGTCAAGGCTGCCCCGCAGTACTTCCGCAAGGTTATCGGAGTCCAGCGCATCGTGGATGCCCTGTGCGACCTCGATTTCGCACAGAACCGGATCGCCCTGCTTCAACTCATTGGTGAGTCCGTCGACGCCTTGTCCGTTTCTGTCTCGCCCCCCCCCCAATACTCAATTCCCTCTTTTGCGTGAATATGGCATGTACATGCAGGGCTGATGGCTGTCGATGGCCTCACCTTCCAAGAGACGAAGAACCTGCTGGAGTCGCTTCACCGATCGCAGCCCCTCAAAAGGGTCGACCAAGGAGCCGATGTGCTCAAGTTCATCATCGCCATGCTCAACAAGTTCTCCACCAGGTGCGGCGCGCCGAGCCGAACTAGCACCCACCACCCTCTAGACCACTTTTGCTCACATCACCCCCCCCCCCGTAGCACGAGCCCCACAGTGCAGAACGTGGCTTCACATATCTTTGAGTGTGGAGGCCTCATTCCGTTCCTTTCGGTGCTACAGCGCCCGGACGAACATCAACGCATCTGGGCTCTCAAGATTGTAGCACGCATGCTGCAGATTGCCACGCCAGCTCAGTACGTCTCGCCTATCCGCACGCACACACACTCGCACCCGGCTCGGACTTAGAGCGATTCTCGGACCTAAAACTTATCTTTTTATTTCTGACAATAGGAAACAAAAGATGTTGTCCTTTGCCACGACGACTATTTACACGCACAAGCGGGAGTCCAGCGGCAGCGTCAAGAAGGACGTCGATCAGTCGCACGGCTCGGACAACTTCGAGGGCTACAGCCGGCTGTCGGCGATTATCAAGTACTACCTCCAGAACTTCAACTTCTCCAAGGCCACCTACTATGCGCTCATGGAGATCCTGCTGGAGCGGGTCTCGCCCAAGAGCATCAACGTCAACCCCGTCCACTCGCCGGCCGACGAAAGCGTCCGGGATATGAAGAAGCAGCGCCAGGAGGTCCAATTTCAGCACCAGTTCAGGAACCCGCAGATCCTACCGGCCATCTTCGAGCTCCTCGGCGCCTCGTACAACAGTTCCCTGCAACAGAAGGCTCTGGAGGACTTCTACCTCCTGCTCAGCAAGGAGAAGCAGAACAGGGACCTGTTCCTGCAGCAAGACAACTGGCCGCACTGGCTCCTCGCCGTCATCGCGGAGAATCCTAGCATCATCCCGGAGCATGCCAGCTCTCCCGCCAGCTCGTCGTCATCAGTACCCAAGCGACCGGTATGCACCACCACTCAAAGCCTCGCGATTTTTCGTACACGAGCCTTTGTCCCCTAACGACGGCGCGGCACTGTTTGGATTCAACAGAAGCAGAAGCCCCGCAGCCGTGGCTCGGTCATCAACCACAGACTGTACAGTAGCATTTTTAGTCTCATTGTGAATATTGTAACCCTGCTGTTCCATCACGCGATTTACCTGGTATATACCCGCCCGCAGCTCTCGTTTCGCTCCTCTTCAACTGTCGCCAGATCTATATCACTAACGCGCACTTTCTCATCCGCCACACAGCAACAAGGGTGGAAGGTGATTGAACGCTTCCAGGGCATTCTGCAGCACTTCCAGGAGATCGGGGTACGTGGCACGACATACGTTGGGAGTGAGCGTATGTGACTTCATAATATGCTGACTCTCTTCTTCTTCTACTTCTTCTCGTTGGGCAGCCGTTCCCAGGGCACCAACTGGTGCGACAGGTCAACAGCGCTCTCCTGCAGAAGCTGACCTCCGACCCCAAACTGCGGCGGATCCTCCAGACGCAGTCTCAGCTGCACCACAACATCAACTCGCCTCATGTCATGAACCTCAAGAACAACAGCAGCTCCACCGCCACCACCGCCACCGCCTCGTACCAGATCGCGTCTCCGCCGCCGTCGCCGTCCGGGTCCGCCAAGATTAGGGCCGAGTGGCTGTGGGAGAACGTGGTCAAGTGGATCTGCTTCGCCGAGGAGGGCCTCTTCCAGCTCCCGCCGCCCGATGACATCTTCTCGCCGCCGCCCAAGAAGGACGCCTCGCCCCGCGCCAGCCCGCGCACGCGGGAGCGACCGCCGACTCCAGCACTGATCGCCGAGGCGCAGGGTACCCAGCAGCCGCAGCCCGGCACCCCGCGCGACCACCCGCCGGTGGCCTCGGAGACACCGCGGGCGCGGGTCACTCCGCGCGCCAAGTCGGCCAGCAACGCCTTCGACCTGATGGCCCGCGCGAGCGATGAGCCCGCCAGCAAGGAGAGCAAGGAGAAGGAGAGGGAGCGCGTCGTGGACCTGCTCGAGGCTCAGGGAGCCAAGGCCAGCAGGGAGCGGGACGACCAGGCGGAGGCCAGGGAGCGCGAGCAGGCGAGGGAGCGCGACCGGGAGCGAAATCGGGCCAACCTCGACCGCGTCTCGTCGCACTTCCTGCTGCCGATCTACCACTCCACGATGGAGGAGCGCGGCGTGGGGTCCGACCCGTACCTCAGCGCCACCCATAACCCGCCGCCCAGCGCCAAGACGCTCCGGAGGAAGAAGGACACAACCGCGGCCTCAACAACCACCACGACCACGATGATCACCACCAAGCTGATGCGGCGACCGCCGTCGCTCGAACGACGGCCGTCTGCGCCGCACGCGGAGGCAATGAAGAGCGAAGCGAGGCGCGGCAAGGAGGTGGCGGACAGGGAGCGGTTGCCCGGCACTACGCCGGCGGACGCGCCGCCGCCGCCGCAGCAGAAGGAGAACCTGAAGTGGGTCGATTTTCACTTTGCCCAGCGCCTGCTGGACCTCATCGACGACCTGCTGCTCCTGCCCGTGTCGGTGCCCTCTGTCCCCTTTGTCGCGGAGGTCCCGGCGACGGCCCAGCCTCCGGCGCCGCCGACCACGTCCTTCTTCTCGTCGCTCAACTTCGCGTCATCGGCTCCGCCCGCGCCGCAGCCCGCGGCCCAGCCGCCCTACCTGTCGGCCTCCACCGTGCGCAGAATGGAGGAGCAGCTCTCGCGGTTGGCCCTGCGGCTGACCCTCTACACCCTCGACGAGACCGATGTCGTGCTCAACACACAGAAGATCCGGTACGCGCGTGCCTCTTCTCTCTTGGCAACCGCGTGTTGCGTGCCTTTCTCTCGCTTCATTCTAACAACGCGACGCGACGCGACTGCGCATCTTAAAAGGTTGCGAAGTGAGCAGTTGAAAGACATCAAGAAGATGGTCGAGACGTACTGCCACGCCTCCGCCTCTTCGTCACTGACGGGCGCCATCGCAAGCATCGGTGCTGGGAACGAATGGGGCATCATCAAAGGTACATACACCTACAATGAATGCGGCGGTTCGATTGTTCTAACAGAACGCGCAGAAACTGTGCACGCGAGCGAGGAGGATGAGTCCTCGTTGCTGAGCAAACGGCTCACGCTCACCCTCGGCGCCTACGTCGAGGGCAAGTTCAAGCAGTGGGACGTCGAGTTGAAGGACGTCAACCAAACCTTCTCCAAGAGCATCAAACGGTTCGCTCTCGCCCTTTGATCAGTCACTTTATTTAAAGGTTCTGAATCTAATCGAGGTTGTGTGTGTGTGTGGTGTGTGGTGTGTGTGGTGTGTGTGGTAGACTCTCAATGGTAATCCATCAATTGCTGAAGCGCTGCAAGCCGGGCAATGCGATTGCGACCAGCGCGTTGCGTAAGGCGACTGCCACCCCCTCGCTGGCTCGAGGTGACAGGTACGCTTGCGAGAGCTATCAGCCAGTGTGGGAACGTATGAGGACCTCACACAGGCCTTGTTCGCCCCCAATAACAACAGTTTCAGGGCTGACTCGCCCACGGAGGACAAGGGCGGCGAGGACAGTGTGGACCGGGTGCTCTACGCGCTTTCCTTCCTCTACAAGGCCATGCAGCGGTCCTACGAATCCGGCGGCATGGGCACGGAACTCATGGCTGATCTCTTCAAAGGTTTCTTTCACGAGCAACCCCCCTGTGTGTTCCGCGTGTGCGATGTTAACTGACTGTTGTCCGGCATTCTTATGGACGACAGAGATTCTGTTGAAGTTGCAGCGCGTCGAGATCATTCAGGTCGACGTGCCTCCGCTCAACTTCCCTCACCCGACGGACGCGCACGAGCATCAGAAGTTTATGCGCAAGTACGAGGAGGAGTACCTGTCGCGCTACGTCATGTTCCTCTTCTCGACTCCGCTCAGCAGCAACTCCTCCTCGTCCTCTTCTTCGCCTTCGTCGTCGCCCAACCTCTCGCCCGCCACAGCGCGACTCAGCCGCGTGACCCCGGTGGCGTTGCAGTCGCCCTTCACGCCCGTGTCGTCCACGCCGCCGCCCATTCTCACGCCGCCGCCGCCCTACATTCCGCCGACCTTCCCCACGGGCCTGCGCAGCCAGCTGCTCATCAACCGCATAGAGAAAGCCATTCGGGCGACCATGCAGGAGGAAATCAGGTATGGCGTCGGTGTGAGCAATCGGTTCGAAGCCTACAAGCGCTATGTGCGGATAGGCATCGAGCAGCGTGTGAAGAGCGAGCAGGCGGCGCTGATGGCCTTCCAAGACCACGTACGCCCCAATCACCGTGCCGTGGCCGCCGGTCTGTCACCTAGTGTGTGCTGCCTGACGTTGTGCCCTTTGCTCTTTCTATTCGTTCACTCTTGGCAGCAAGAGGCAATGCTGAACCACTGCCTGATGCGGGAGCAAGAGCGAAAGAAGAAGCAGATCAGCATCCAGGAGAAGGTCCAGAACGAGGTCTTCCACTACTGGGGCCGGCTGCAGCGAACCGGTACGACACACCCACCACGCCCACCACGCCCACCACGCCCACCACGCCCACCACGCCCACCACAGCTCACCTTTTTGGTTTGTTTTGTCTGTCATTGTGCAGTGAGCCCCCTCCTGTGGAACAATGAGAAGATGCTGCGCGACATACTGCACGAGGACGAGGTGGCGCTGCAGGGGCTGGACGTGTCCCCCATCTCCCCGCTGCCGATCCAGTGGAAGCTGGACAAGCGCGAGGGACCCTTCCGCATCCGCAAGATCCTGCGCCGCAACTTCAACGTCGCCGACTACGGCGACTGCGCCCGCGATTCCGCCGCGGGCTCGCGACAGAGCCAACAGCCCGCCGACGAGGTGAACGCCAGCAGCAGCAGCGCCGCCGCCGAGGCCGCCAAGCAGGAGCCCAGCGGCATCAAGCTGCGCCGTTACGTGCAGCTGGAGAAGGAGTGGTCCATGAAGGGCGGCAAGGTGGTCCACCGCGACGCCACCAGCGCCATGGTCACCCCGCTCATCCTCACCAAGGGCATCCTCCAGTTCACCTCGTCGCACCTCTACTTCATCCCCACTGCGGTACCTTACCGACGCGCCACCTGCCCAGCTGCCGCCACCGCTGCAGCCACCTTAACGTTGTGAAACTTGGTTTTCTCGTGGAAACAGGCGTACGATCAGAAGCCGATGTTGGCGAGCGCAGCGGCCCCGGCGCTCACGCCCACCGGCTCGGCGGTGCCGTCCATCTTCCCGGCCTCGCCTCCGCTCGCGCCGCCCGGCCAGGCCCGTCTGCGTTGGACCAACGAACTGCTCGAGAAGCGCAAGAAGCGGTACGAGTGGCCGCTCAGCGAGCTGGTGGGCATGTACGGTCGGCGGTATCTCCTACGGGACTGCGCGATGGAGCTCTTCTTCGCCGACAACACATCCTACCTCTTCAAGTTTGAGAGCAAAAGTACCGCACGCATATACCGCACACACCGCACACCGCACACGCACACACGCACGCACGATCAATTGCTAACGCTCGAATTGACTACTCGACCGCCAGGCAAACGAGACGCGATGTTTTCCAAGCTCCGTTCGCTTTCGGTAACTCCGCCGGCGCTCAAGCAACAGCAGGCGCTCAACAAGCCCAAGGAGGGCAAGTTGCTAGAGAGGGGCGGCCTCACGCGCTCGTGGGTCAATCGCGAGATCAGCAACTTCGACTACCTCATGCGACTCAATGCTCTGGCCGGCCGCACCTACAACGACCTCGGCCAGTACCCCGTGTTCCCGTGGATCTTCAAAGGTGCGTGGCCGTATTTTATCATTTCATGAATTTAATATTTCTTATTTCTTAGAATTCTTATATTATCTGCATTCCTCAGCTTCTGTAATGTTGGCTGATTTGTTTGTCTGGCCTAGACTACACTTCGAGCACGCTCAACTTGGACGATGCCAGTATCTACCGCGATCTCTCCAAGCCAGTGGTACCGTCAAACTCAGCCCAGCCTATGCAGAGTGCACGGCCTTCGCGTTATGTTGACTGTTCTAACTTCTTGTTCTTTTTCTTCTTTCTGCGCAGGGAGCGCTGGACCCGCAACGGCTGCAGAACTTCAAGGACCGATACCGCTTCTTCGAGGACCCCGTCATTCCCAAGTACGTGAGAGGTCCACCTCAAAAACGACACACGCGAAAGACGGCACGCGACTAAATGTCGGCTTTCTCTGTAGGTTCTTGTACGGGTCGCACTACTCGTCGGCGTCGGTGGTGCTTTACTTCCTCGTCCGACTAGAGCCCTTCACCTCCTATTTCCTCTCGATGCAAGGCGGCAAGTTCGACCACCCCGACCGAATGTACGTTCGCCGCCGCCGCCGCCCGACACGACACGAAGCTCGCGTGAGTTTTTGTTTCCCTGAGAGATCACCGACTTTTGTCACCTGACCAGGTTCCATTCGCTTCCTCGAACGTGGGCCAACTGCCTCACCAACCCCTCCGATGTCAAGGAACTGGTACGAGACCCGTGTCGTGTGTCGTGTGTCGTGCGTCGTGTCGTGTGGGCCTTGTGTTGTGTGACTCATTACTTTGTGCTGTATCTAGATCCCGGAGCTGTTCTACATGCCGGAGCTCATCCGCGATGTGAACGGAGTCAACTTTGGCAACAAGGCCGACGACACTCCGCTGCGCGACGTCCAGCTTCCGCCCTGGGCAGAGGACTCGCCCGAGCGGTTCATCGCCCTGCACCGCGAGGCCTTGGGTACCCCACCTACCCTTTCCCCCTCGTCTCCCGCAATTGCCACCGCACGCTCTCTTTTCCGTAAGGCCTTGCTCATGCATGCGCGGCGCGCACACACAGAGAGTGACTACGTGTCGGAGCACTTGCACGAATGGATAGATCTCATTTTCGGGTACAAGCAACGCGGCCCCGCCTCGGTCGAGGCCAACAACGTGTTCTTCCACCTCACCTACGAGGTATTGCAACGGCCCGCTCTTCGCTTGTGTGTGTGTGTGTGTGTGTGTGTGTGTGTGTGTTATCAGTACTGACCGTCATTGCGGCAGGGCGCTGTGGACCTGGATGCCGTCAAAGACCCAGTAGAGCGATCGTCTATCGAAGAACAAATCAAGAACTTTGGTCAGGTACGCGCAGCACACCGCACGCAACGCGGCAATGCTGGCTTTGATCTAAGAGTTACATTTCGACACACGCAGACGTCGAGTCA
The DNA here is from genome assembly GCF_000313135.1 of Acanthamoeba castellanii str. Neff. Classification (NCBI taxonomy): domain Eukaryota; phylum Discosea; order Longamoebia; family Acanthamoebidae; genus Acanthamoeba; species Acanthamoeba castellanii. The sequence continues at coordinate 21,648 of NW_004457445.1, forward strand.
ACTCTTCACCAAGCCGCACCCGCAGCGGAGGAAGAGGGCCGAGGTGGACGCGTCGCCCCGGGAGACCAAGGAGGCCGAAGTCTCGGGGTCGGGCGACGTGGGCAGGGGGAAGGCCTCCAACTTCTACTCGATCCAGACGAAGTGCTCGTCGCCGATCATCTTCATCACCCCCTGCTCCAGCAACAACGTGGCCCTCATGCACAGGTATAACACACGATTTGAGGGCGCGCGCGCACACACACACACACACACACACAACACACACAACACACACAACACACACAACACACACAACACACACAACACACACACGTGTAGGACCGTTCTGACGGTTTGATTGGTGATTGCCACAGTGACGGACTGTTCTCGTGGAACTACTTCAACCCGACCCAGCGGAGCAAGAAGGGCAACCTGTCGCTGCCGTTCACGTGGCACAGGGACAGCACCGTCGGCACGTCGCGCGAGAAGCGGAGCAACTACTACAATCTCTTCCCGTCCTACACCAACATCCTCTCCAACTACTTTGCCATCATGGGCGACGGCAAGATCCTCCTGGCCTCGTCCGGCTGGGAGCTGGCCGGCAGTTTCAACTGCATCCTCCTCCAGGGCCAGCGTATCCTGCGCAACATCTTCTATCACAAGGACGTCGTCACCTCCATCGCGCTCGCCTCTGACGATGGTAACACTTCCCCCCATGATATTGATTGATGATGATGGTTGATGATGGTTGATGATGGTTGATGATGATTGACGGATGATGCGCGGTGTAGACACGTTTGTGACGGGCTCGCTGGACACGATGGTGTTCGTGTGGTCGCTGAAGGAGATCCTGTCGCCCGCCCTGCCGGCGCCGCCTCCCGTCGTGCCCACGCCCGACTCGATCATTCCGCCCTCGGCCCCGCCGCCCACCATCGCGCCTGCGGCCACCGCCCCGACCTTCCTCTCGTCCCTCCCACTGCCCGACTTCATTGTAAATACGGCCTCGTCGGCCTCGTCGTCGTCGTCGACATCGTCGGTCGATTCGTCGTCGTTGAATGCCCCGGCCGGGCCGGACGACGAGGACTTTGACCTGTTCGAGCGGTTCGAGAGCCTCAAGACCAGCGGCACCGCCACCGAATTCGTGGCCAGCGGCGGGACGGAGACCGAGGCCAACGGCCAAGGTGCCTTACCTTGAACCTCTTCTCTTCTCTTTCCTTCTTTTGGCTGACTCGACACGCGCTTGCAGACGAGCAAACGGCGCTGTTCCGCCCCCGGTGCATGCTGCGTGGCCACGACGACGGTGTCACGTGCGTGGCCATCTCCACCGAATACGGTATATGTCCTGCGCCCGCCCTCTGCTAGCCCTGTGGTCTGTCACTCAACGCTTTCGCTTTCGCTTTCGCAGGCATTGTGGTCTCGGGCGGGAAGGACGGGAAGGTGATCATCCACCAGCTCCGCAAGGGCCGGCTGCTGCAGGCGTTCGGACTCAAGGGCAAGAGCGTGCACCTGGTCGCCATCGCGCCGCTCTCGGGCCACGTCGTGAGCCACTCGGCCTTCCCCTCCTACATCTCCGTCCACTCCGTCAACGGTGTGCTCCTCTCCGAGATCCAGACCGAGGCCCCGCTCGGCGCCATGGCCGTCATCCCGCCCTACTCGTCGCCCCTCTACCTGGCGTCGGTGGGCCTCCGCGGCGGCGGCCGGGCGTCGGGCGGCGGCGAGGGCGAGGGCGAGGAGGAGTGGCTGGTGAGCGGCGAGGGCAAGAAGGTGTTCCTGCGCCGCCTGCCCTCGCTCCGCGTCGTGCAGCGCTTCGAGTGCCTCGCCACTGTCACCTCGCTCCACTTCGTGCCGCCCAACTTCATCCTCGCCGGCGCCGAAGACGGTCAGCTCTCCATCTTCCTCGCCACCACCGCCTCTTGATGACGACGACTGGAAGAGAGAAGAAAGAAGAGAGTTTCGGTTGACATTCAATGACTGCAGTCTCACCAAGTCAAAAGAAGAAGATGATGAAGAAGAATCTCTTTGGCCTTCTGGGCATGTCTTCCTGGGTTTTTCTCAGCTCGTTGTAGTACTAAAACAAGGGTGGGAGCTCAACAAGTAGAGAAGGTAACAGAAAAAAGAGATATGAAGGAGACTTCGCTGTCGGCGCAGTTGGAGGAGCTGAAGGCGACGATGGCCAGGGTGACGCCCGAGGCCGTGGGGCGCGTCTTGGCTCCGCTGGGTCTGGTCTGCCGCAAGCTCACCCACTTCGCCGACAGCCTGGGCGTCATCAACCCCATCTTCTTCGTCCAAGCCGCACCACCCCCCGGAGAAGAAAAAGAAGAAGAAGCTGAGGCGGTGGAGCTGGTGCTCCGGGTATCGAACCCGCATCCGTTCTGGCGCGGCAGAAAGACCGAACACGAGGTCGCGGTGATGGAGTTCGTGCGGGCGCACGGCCGACCCGACGTGCTTCCGGTGCCCCGGGTGATCGCCTACGCCAGCGACGCCGCGCAGTCGCCGCTGGGCACCGAGTTCGTGCTCATGGAGAAGGCCCCTGGCCAGAACCTGGACGACGTACGCCGACTGCACCGTCATCATTACCATCACATCATCTATTGACCAGCCTCGCATGTGAAACCTCAGCTGTGGCCCACACTTGATGCGGAGGCCAAGAGAGACTACATGGTGCAGTTGGTCCAGTTCATGGCCGAGCTGCGTCGCATATCCGCCTTTCTGCCCAACGTGCGTGTGTGCTCCCTTTGACGCCTCGTTCTTGAGCCGATGGCTAAAACCGCAGTGAGGAAGGGCAGAGGGGAATGGGGGGCTTCAACCGTGAGATGGAGCTCGTGGAGCTCGTGCAGGACGGACCCCTGATCGGCCCCTTCACCAGCTTCGCCGACAGCGTCGAACACCACCTCCGTACGCTCCGCTGATGATGGTTCGTGTCTGAGACGCTTCACCGGCGCCTAATGACTCGCGACGACATGCAGGCTGGGCCATGGAGATGATCGGCGACACGCTGGCCTCGCGACAGGAGCTGGTGCACGAACTGCGGGAGCTGGTGCCCGAGTGGATGGACACGGTGCTGGCGCGCTATCGAGCCCTCGCGAGCAGCTGCGAAGAGGAGGAATTCGGGCTGTGCCACAATGACCTCAACTTCTCCAACCTGCTGGTCGACCACGAACGACGTAAGATCGTGGCCGTGCTCGACTGGGAGAAGTCCAAGTGCTCCGTCTATGACGACGAATTGCGAGGAGGTGCGTGCGGTGTGTGACGCACGCGAGAGGTGGGTTCGCTGACCGGCTGTGTCGGCGCCGCACAGTTGAAGAATCGATCGAAGATGAAGAGCCAACATTGGCCGCGCTGCATGAAGCTATGGCCGCGCTTGGCGTGAGCAGGCCCAGCGGCTACGATCACAGGAAGGCCCTCATCAAGGTCCAAGACCAGTAACGTCCACCGCGACCTCAGTCAATCATCGTTTGCTAGTTTTCCCTCACAGCTGACATGTCGCATTCACCGCACACGCACACGCACACGCACACGCACACGCACGACCGCACGACCGCACACGCGCACCAACCGTCAGCATCTCGTGGGCCTGTTTTGCGTGCGTGACGTGGTTTCTGCCTCGGGAGCCGGACGCCAAGGACCTGGCCGACGAAGAGCTCGACTACTTCGTGGCGCACGCCCAGGACGCCAAAGAGGCGCTCGTTGCCCAGCTGGCGGCCTTCAAGAGTACTCTTGTCCCACAGCCAACAATGGGCAACGTCGTTGAATAAGGAACCACCAACGCTCGGACATAAAACTTAGATAGCGGGGCAGATGAGGCTCTTGCCGGTGAGGGTGAACGAAGAGGTCAGAGTGCCCACCTGTGGGGGGGGGAAAAGAACGAAAAAGAATGAAACGGCGGCGAAAGGGGAGATGCAGCGCGGGGGGGGGGCGTACCTGAATGTTGAAGAGGCCGGCCTCGGCCACGAACTGCTGCTCGCGGTTGTAAAACGCCAGATCGTGCGTGGCCAGCGTGAAGGTCGCCACGTACGACTGACCCGGCGCGAGGCTCCTGGTCTTCACGTACCTCTTCAGCAGCTGTGTGTGTGTGGAATGCCAGTAGTAAAGTTAGTGTCAGAGCCCCAATGGCAGAGCAGGCAAATGGGGGGAGGGGACCTTGACGGAGGGGGCGACGGTGGCGTAGACATCGCTCACGTAGAGCTGCACCACCTCCCTCCCGGGCACCTTCCCGCTGTTGGTCACCCGAACCGAGATCGTCACCGGCTTGCCCGGTGCCAGGTTCGTGTCCGACACGCGCAGATTGTCATAAGCGAACGCTGCGCACGACACGCCACGCAACGCACACGACACACACGACACACACGACACACGATCAGGGGGTGTTGGGTTGAGGAAGCGCAGATGGGCAGGGGGAGACGGTCGTACTGGTGTAGCTGAGACCGAAGCCGAAGGGGAAGAGCGGAGTGGTGACGTCCGAGTACCAGTGCCAGTAGGGCACGTGAATGTCGCCCGTCGTGCGCGGGTAGGTGAAGGGCAGCTTGCCCGACGGGTTGGCCTTGCCAAACAGCACCTCGGCCAGCGGCGTGCCCGCGTCTGATGTCCGCGTAAGGCTCGGAGTTAAAAAAAGACAGTGCGACGCCGCTTTTCGGAGGTAAAAACCACTCGTGGCGCAACGGCGTACAGGGTCCGGGGAGGTAGGCGTTGATGACGGCCGAGGTGGCGTTGATGAGTTCTTCGGGGATGATGCGCGGCCGAGCCTCCACCAGCACCATCACGGTCTTGACCTTCTTGCCGCTCTTGGCGATGGCCTGGAACAACAACAGTCGCACTGTGAGAAGGTCGATTGTCGAGGCGTTGAGCATTTGTGGGTTGGTTGGGGTCCGAGGCGTACGCCGTGCACGGTCTTGATGAGCTCGATCTGCGACGGCGAGATGGTGAGGTCGTTGATGTCGCCTTCAGACTCGGATTCGGGAGCTTCGCCGACGGCCAGGACCACCACATCAACCTGTCGCCGTCGTGAGCCAGTCAGCCAGTCCGTCAGCTGACATCTGATCACGAGACCGACCAAGCGAACGTGTGTGTGTCCGACCGTACCGACGCCGCGATGATGGCCTCGATCTCCCTCAGGTTGGAGCTGTCGCACTTGTCAAAGTCGCACGCCGCTGCGATCACGCGACCAGGTCAGCGAGCCGGAGCGGCCGAGTGGGGGGTGGCGGGGGTAGAGAGGGCGGGAACGCGGCGCACCAATGAGCTGGACATTGGAGCCGGATGGCGCGAGCGACTGGATGCCCTGGTAGATGGTTGACGTGTCCGGATATGCGTCGAAATCGCTCGGGCTGGCCGCACCCTGAGTCGATTGAACGTCATAATCAAGGAGATGGGGATCACACACACACACACACACACACACACACACACACACGACACACACACACTGTACCCCCCAATGGATGGACCAGCCGCCGCACTGGTTGGGCAGCGAGTCAGCAGCGGGACCGACCACCAGAATCTTCTGCGCCTGCGCTCGGAGTTGAAATTTGAAAGAGTTAACGGCTGCTCGGAGGGGCGGACATTGCCCTGTGTGGCCAGATATGGTGATGTGAGGCGGTGTGAACGCACCACGGCGGAGAGAGGAAGGGCGTTGTCCTGGTTCCTGAGCAGCGTGAGCGACTCCCGCACCACATTCTCGGACATGAGACGATCGCTCTTGCTGCCCACCTGCCCCACACAAGAGGGTTAAAAAATAAAGAAATGAGAAACCACAACAAAAGTAAGGAGGGGTAGGTATGAAGGCGTACGGTGGCGATGTTGGGGTTGGAGAGGTTGGAGGCGTAGGGGTTGGTGAACAGACCCAGGTCGTACTTGATCTTGAGAATGCGCTCCGTGGACTTGTCCACGATGGCCCTGATCGACGCGTCCTCCTGCACCAGCGCGAACAGGTCGTCCGAGAACGAATAGTCCTATACCCAAGCCAAGGCCATGACCACCCAAATCAATCCATTTAGTTAGTCATATCCACCCGCGGCCCACCCAATAGAACGGGCTGTATGCACATACCGAAGGGACCATGCTCATGTCGACGCCGGCCAAGAGAGCCATCCTGATGGCCTGCATTGGTTGGGGGAGAACAAGGTGAGGCCACTGTGCAAACCGGTGTGATGACAACATGTGATGTGTTGCGTTGTGTTATGTTTGGTGTTCGGTTCAGTGGTACCTCCTTGTTGTCGGCGGCGACGTGGTGGAAGTAGACCAGCTTCTCGATGTCGTTCCAGTCCGTCACGGCAAAGCCCTCGAAGCCCCAGCTCTCCTTGAGATAGTGGTTGAGGTACTGCTCGGAGGTGTGCACCGGAATGCCGTTGATCGAACCGCTGCGTCATCCCTGAGGTCAGTCATCAAGCGTGGCGGCGGCGGCGGCGGCGAATGCGTGGGTGGGCGGGTGTGGGTGAGTGTACCTGTTGATCATCACGTTCTGCGCACCGGCCTGGACTGCCGCAATGAACGACGGGGCGAAGTACTGAAGCAGCATCCTGTCGGGGATCTGCAATGTCGAGAACGCCAACGATGAGTGAGGCCGATTGATTGGCGATTAACGACGCAGGGGGGGAGGGGACCCAGGCTTACCCAGGCTTCGGTCCTGTCTTTGCCGGAGATGGGGTTGGGGTAGCCCAGGTAGTGCTTCAGAGAGACGGACACCGTAGTGGACCATCCCGACTCCTCCGTGTGGTAGTCTTCGTCGTCGTTGTCCCCACGCTGGGGCTTGCGGCACCACACCACAGTCTCGAGATCGCCCTACAGCGCCGCACCAGCAAAACCTCCCCAGATGAGTCACGGGCAGTCGCGCAGAGCATGTCGCTGGGCCAAGCAAGCGGAGGGAGATTCAGCGATCGTTGGGGGGGAGGTGAGGTGGCGTACGCTGGAGAAGGTTTTGCCCATGTAGCCCTCGACGGCAGCGCGGCCGTAGGTCGAGATCAGATAGGGATCCTCGCCGAACTGTTGTGTACGCCCGCCGAGTTGGGTGTCAGATTCACGAGTGGGCTGGAAGGGGGGGGGCGTACGGTTTCGTAGAAGCGAGGCCAGAGCGGCTGAATGCCCAGGCCGAGAACCGGCGTGAAGGCCCACGGGATGCCCGCCGTCCTGGTGGTGCGCCGCCGCGCCATTGCGTTGCGTTGGGTGGGGTGGGGTGGGGTGGAGTGAGGCTTTGGCGCAGAGCGATGTGCACAGAAAGAGGAGATTCGTTGGTGGTGACGATGATACCTGGTGTCTTTGGCAGTGACCTTGGCGCCGAGGTAGACCAGGTGGGGCTCCCACGCAGCCGCCAGGCCAATGTTGTGCGGGAACATGACAGCACCGCGCACATAGTTGGCCCCTTTTGCGATGATTGCACAACACAACACGGGGAAGCTGACATTAGCGAATCTACCGAGAGGGAACTGGTAGGAGGGGAGTGAGTGGTGCGCACCGTGCACCGAGTCGAGGCCGTAGATGATGGGCACCGACGAGTTGCCGTACTGGAGCGCCGTCTCCTGCACCGTGTTGACGAACTCGATCCACTGCGTCACGTTCCAGCCGATCTCCGGCTTGCCGTTCCGGTCCCACACCGGCGCCGAGCCAGTGAAGGGCCTGCACCAGCGAATAGCCGCACACGGTCGTCATACGTGGGACGGTGCGGGTGTGGCGGGGAGGAGCTCAGGCCAGAGAACGTACGTGTTGAGGTAAGAGCCGATGCCGTAATTCTTGATGCCGTAGATGAGAGCCGTCTTGTTGAGCGACGCCAGCAGGTTGCCCCGGCTGTCGTGCTCCTGCAGCATCCCGATGTCCAGCTGTGCACTCCCACAGAAGCCGGTAAAATGAAAGTTTAATTTATGAAATAATTAAGTAAATAAATAAAGATATATACAGTAATATGTAACCGTCATACCTGAGTCATTTGGCCAACTTTCTCCTTGAGGGTGAGGCTGGCCATGAGGCGCGCCACGAACGCGTCCCTCTTCGCAGTGCGCGCATTGTTGCGGGCGGCCGAGGCTCCGCTGGTCAGTGCTGCCACGGCAATCACGAGCGCGAGCAGGAGTGCCCACACCGTCGCTGTCTTCATGTTGTGTGCTGTTGTGTGTCTGGGATTTGAAACATGGGAAAAAAAGAGCGAAGACGAAGGAAAAACGAAAGCCTTCTCTTTTCCGCCGCGGACAAAATGACTCGCGTTGCACCCCAATTCGCAAAGTGTAACGCGCGGACTTGCAACTTAGATGGCGGGGCAGATGAGGCTCTTGCCGGTGAGGGTGAACGAGGAGGTCAGAGTGCCCACCTGCCGGGGAAAAGAACGAAATAGAATGAAACGACGTCAGTCCCAAGCACCAACACGAAAACAATAGCGCGGGGGGGGGCGTACCTGAATGTTGAAGAGGCCGGCCTCGGCCACGAACTGCTGCTCGCGGTTGTAAAACGCCAGGTCGTGCGTGGCCAGCGTGAAGGTCGCCACGTACGACTGACCCGGCGCGAGGCTCCTGGTCTTCACGTACCTCTTCAGCAGCTGTAAAGCAAAACAAATTAGTACCAGCACACGGTGAATGCTGGTGGATGTGTCTGTGGGGGTAGGGGTAGGGAACCTTGACGGAGGGGGCGACGGTGGCGTAGACATCGCTCACGTAGAGCTGCACCACCTCCCTCCCGGGCACCTTCCCGCTGTTGGTCACCCGAACCGAGATCGTCACCGGCTTGCCCGGCGCCAGGTTCGTGTCCGACACGCGCAGATTGTCATAAGCGAACACTGCGCACGACCCACGACACGCAACGCACACAAATATGGTCAGTTAGCGTGTTCAGTATCGAAGCGCGAGAGGGGCTAGCCGTACTGGTGTAGCTGAGGCCGAAGCCGAAGGGGAAGAGCGGAGTGGTGACGTCCGAGTACCAGTGCCAGTAGGGCACGTGGATGTCGCCCGTCGTGCGCGGGTAGGTGAAGGGCAGCTTGCCCGACGGGTTGGCCTTCCCGAACAGCACCTCGGCCAGCGGCGTGCCCGCGTCTGTTTGGTGATGTCCGTACGGTAAGTCACACTCGGAGTAGAATGACTGATCGAAAAGAGAATAGTGTGGAGGGAACAGTAAAGCGCAACGGCGTACAGGGTCCGGGGAGGTAGGCGTTGATGACGGCCGAGGTGGCGTTGATGAGTTCTTCGGGGATGATGCGCGGCCGAGCCTCCACCAGCACCATCACGGTCTTGACCTTCCTGCCGCTCTTGGCGATGGCCTGGCCACATTGGAAACAACACAGCAACAGTAAATCAGCCGCATTGGGAGAAGGGTGGTCGAGCATTTGTGGGGTGGTTGGGGTCCGAGACATACGCCGTGCACGGTCTTGATGAGCTCGATCTGCGACGGCGAGATGGTGAGATCGTCGATGTCACCGAGGACCTCAGCTTCGGGACCTTCGCCGACGGCCAAGACCACCACATCGGCCTGCTGTGAGCGAGCCAGTCAGTTGGCCGCTGCTGCTTTTGATTTGATGAGGCAGTCTCCAGGCGACCAAATGGGGTTGCACGATCGTACCGACGCCGCGATGATGGCCTCGATCTCCCTCAGGTTGGAGCTGTCGCACTTGTCAAAGTCGCACGCCGCTGTGGGTCGCAGTCAGTGATCACGGACCAGCAAGCGTAGGCGTAGAGAAGGCGGGAACGCGGCGCACCGATGAGCTGGACGTTGGAGCCGGAGGGCGCGAGCGACTTGATGCCCTGGTAGATGGTCGACGTGTCCGGATACGGGTCGAACTCGCTCGGGCTCACCGAACCCTGGATTGATCGAACGCCATTGCGAGCATCGACCGTCAAGTAAGCCAACTGTCACAACGAAATGCTGATGGCACACGACAAGCGTTTCGCCGCACACGCACACGCACGCATCATTACCTGCCAATGGATGGACCAACCGCCGCACTGGTTGGGCAGCGAGTCAGCAGCGGGACCGACCACCAGAATCTTCTGCGCCTGCGCTCGGAGTTAAAGAGTGAGTTACTTGTTCGGGGGCAGACACGATGGTGATGTGAGACGGTGTGAACGCACCGCGGCGGAGAGAGGAAGGGCGTTGTCCTGGTTCCTGAGCAGCGTGAGCGACTCCCGCACCACATTCTCGGACATGAGACGATCGCTCTTGCTGCCCACCTGCACACACACACACATACACGAGGATCGAAAAACCCATTAAATTTGGATTGATATGTCCGTATGTATCATTACATTCAGCAAATGTGTGAGCAGATAAATCACCTTCAAAAAAAAGAGGAAGGCGTACGGTGGCGATGTTGGGGTTGGAGAGGTTGGAGGCGTAGGGGTTGGCGAACAGACCCAGGTCGTACTTGATCTTGAGAATGCGCTCCGTGGACTTGTCCACGATGGCCCTGATCGACGCGTCCTCCTGCGCCAGCGCGAACAGGTCGTCCGAGAACGAATAGTCCTATCGCCAAGCCAAGAGAATCAATATTACGATGATTAGAATTTGTAGGATCATTCTTTGAATTCTTATTCTTTTTCTTACCGAAGGGACCATGCTCATGTCGACGCCGGCCAGGAGGGCCATCCTGATGGCCTGCGTTGGTTGGGGGAGAACAAGGTGAGGCCACTGGTGCGGCGACACAAGGAGTTCATCAGGCGTTGCGTTTGGTGGTACCTCCTTGTTGTCGGCGGCGACGTGGTGGAAGTAGACCAGCTTCTCGATGTCGTTCCAGTCCGTCACGGCAAAGCCCTCGAAGCCCCAGCTCTCCTTGAGATAGTGGTTGAGGTACTGCTCGGAGGTGTGCACCGGAATGCCGTTGATCGAACCGCTGCGTCATCCCTGAGGTCAGCAATCTCTCCTGCTGCGCTGCGAGCTTCCTCGCATTCCTTCCTGCGGGGTGGCGGGTAGGTGTGGGGGTAGGTACCTGTTGATCATCACGTTCTGCGCACCGGCCTGGACCGCCGCAATGAACGACGGGGCGAAGTACTGCAGCAGCATCCTGTCGGGGATCTGGAGTCGGGCGAACACGCGTGTGAGTAAGCACTGACACGAATTGACGACGACAACGACGAGTAGGGGGAGGGGCGCACCCAAGCTTCGGTCCTGTCCTTGCCGGAGATGGGGTTGGGGTAGCCCAGGTAGTGCTTCAGAGAGACGGACACGGTGGTGGACCATCCCGCAGCGGCGTTTTCCTCGTCCTCCTCGTCGTCCTCCTGCCGGGGCTTGCGGCACCACACCGAAGTCTCGAGATCGTCCTACACGCGACCCCAAATGATGAGTCGGCGCTACAGCCGGCTTCGGCCATTGGCGTTGCAATTGGGGAGGTGGGGAGGTGGGGTGGCATGGGACGTACGCTGGAGAAGGTCTTGCCCATGTAGCCCTCGACGGCAGCGCGGCCGTAGGTCGAGATCAGATAGGGATCCTCGCCGAACTGGTGTGTACGCCCGCCGAGTTGGGGTTTCGTGCCGTGTTTAACAGTGAGCAGACTCACGAGTGGGCTGGAAAGGGGGGAGGGGGGCGTACGGTTTCGTAGAAGCGAGGCCAGAGCGGCTGAATGCCCAGGCCGAGAACTGGCGTGAAGGCCCACGGGATGCCCGCCGTCCTGGTGGTGCACGCCGCGCCATTGCGTTGCGTTGGGGGGTGGGTGGAGTGAGGCTTTGGCGCAGGATTCGTTGGTGTGATGGATGATGAGGCTGATGATACCTGGTGTCCTTGGCGGTGACCTTGGCGCCGAGGAAGACCAGGTGGGGCTCCCACGCAGCCGCCAGGCCAATGTTGTGCGGGAACATGACAGCGCCGCGCACATAGTTGGCCCCTTTCGTGGTGATTGCACAACACAACACGACATAACACATGATCGTGTGCGCGGAAGTGTCAGCGAATGTGGACGAGGAGCGGACATGCAGGAGGGGAGTGAGTGGTGCGCACCGTGCACCGAGTCGAGGCCGTAGATGATGGGCACCGACGAGTTGCCGTACTGGAGCGCCGTCTCCTGCACCGTGTTGACGAACTCGATCCACTGCGTCACGTTCCACGCGATCTCCGGCTTGCCGTTCCGGTTCGGCACCGGCGCGGTACCAGAGAAGGGCCTGCACACAAAAGTGAACAGCCGCACAGCCACCGGCCGGGACCCCGACACGCAGAAGTTTATAAGTCCGAAGGGAGGATTATGGAACGAGAAAGCGAATGGGATGTTTCTGTTTCCTGTTTTCGCCGGAGACATGTTGCGCCACATGTGTGTTGTTGCGGGGAGTAGAGGACGTACGTGTTGAGGTAAGAGCCGATGCCGTAATTCTTGATGCCGTAGATGAGAGCCGTCTTGTTGAGCGACGCCAGCAGGTTGCCCTGGCTGTCGTGCTCCTGCAGCATCCCGATGTCCAGCTGTGCACTCCCACAATAAAATGAATGATTGTAATATTAGTACTTGAACCCAGACAGAGGAGCAAATAAATATGGATGAACACTTCAACCAAAGGTGCGCCAGTGAAAAATAGATTTAAAAAAACATATAAGTAAAAGTAATACCTGAGTCATTTGGCCAACTTTCTCCTTGAGGGTGAGGCTGGCCATGAGGCGCGCCACGAACGCGTCCCTCTTCGCAGTGCGCGCATTGTTGCGGGCGGCCGAGGCTCCGCTGGTCAGTGCTGCCACGGCAATCACGAGCGCGAGCAGGAGTGCCCACACCGTCGCTGTCTTCATGTTGTGTGCTGTTGTGTTGGGCGCAGGAAAAAAGAACGAAGACGAAGGAAAAACGAAAGCCTCCTCTTTTTTCTTTGTGTCAGCATTCCTCATGGGTGGAACATACTGTCGACCGGTCCTTATTGGTGGCGCAAAGACTTCGTCGTCACGGCCCAATCGACGCACACCAACAAAACGTTTGACGATCATCAGGGATTGTCGCTCGAGCTTTGGGTGCTGGCCAGTGTGGCCTCCTCCACGTCTTGGCCGCCTGCAATCACGATTGATTGACCGATAAGTAGGCGATGGACCCACGGGCGGGGGGGGGGGAACGAATGGTACTCGTGCTTCGCTTTCGCTTGGCGCCTTTCACAGGCTTTTCGGACCCGGCGGGCTGGGCCGGCAGCTGCCACGCGGCAGCCGTGGAGGCGGGTGCTGCCGCAAGCACCGCCTTCTGCAACTTCCGTGTCTCTGTCCCCGTTCATAGTGTCCACCAGAGAGAGACCATGATGAGCATGAGCATGAGCATGAGCATGAGCATAAACGCACAGGGGCACGGGAGAACGGTACCTCCATGCAGCAACACGGAGTTGGTGTGCTGGGTCATGGCCGCCCTTCCCTCGGCAGAAGTGAGACCCAGCAGCGCAGCCCTGCGTGATACCGCGCGCATGGGCACACATCAGCTTTGTTCCCTGGAGGTTGTGTGCTGACATAAGAAAGAGTGGCGTACAGGTTGACGAGGTCGTGGGGCGCACGCATGTGGATCGGGTAGAGGGCGTCGGACGTGAAGATAATGTTCCTTCCTGCGAACCGCTGTAAGTGATACTCAACGTTGAACGTGAAATGTTTGGTGCAACAAACACACAACAGTCGAACCTTTGGTGGCACGCAGTAGATCGAGGGTACCGCTCAGCCAATGTTTTCGGCCGCCTTGATCTGGTCGTTGTACGGACATGTGAGTGTTTGCTGAAATAAAAAATAAATAAATAAAAGTAATACCTCGCAGGGGCTGAGCGAGGGTGATCTCGAAGTGGATGCCACGCTGCAGCGCCTGGCCTATGGTCTGAAACTTGAGCTTGAAAGGCAGTCGCCTGCGTCATGGTAGTTACAGCGATTAATTTGAATGACACACTAGCACACACGCCTGTTGTGGAGGGGAAGGCGTACTCCTGGAGATCAAGCGAGATGACGTCGACCTCGAGTGTGGCGCAGGCAGCCAGGAAGAACCGTTCGGTCATGGGCCGCACGGCGATGATGTCAAATTGTTGTATCACGTTGTTGGTCGAGTTCTGATGCCACGACA
>NW_004457445.1:35634-69346 GCF_000313135.1 Acanthamoeba castellanii str. Neff
TACCCGGACATCGTGGGCATCCCCTTCGGCGAGCTGGGCCTCGATACCGACCACCACCTCCAGACCAACGAGGCCAACTACTACTTCTACCTCAACGCCACCGGCATGCAGTGCAACATTCTGCCCAACTCCGGTCCAATGCCGCCTCAGCACGCCTTTGCCAACCAATCGGCCTTTGTCGGCGTCACCACGTTCGAGGGGCGGCTGGTCAATGTGTTCACCACCCAGATCGAGGTCGTGCCGGGCCTGAGCACCCGGGCCAACCTCCTCCAGGACGTGGCCACCCTGCTCCCAGTCCGGTTCAACATGGAGGGCGTCCCGCCCTACGACCTGCTCGGCCCCAACGAGATGACCTTCCTCACCTTCGCCGAGGTGTCGGCCCTCCCCGCCGACGTGCCGCTCTTCAACCCGCCCAAGGCCTGCCTCAACGCTCGCCCCGTGCTGGGCTTCGGCAGCCTCGCCAGCCTAAATCACCGTCCCCTCCGCCGCTGATGGCAGCACTCGCCTGGAGTAAAGTTGATAAATTGAGCGTGTGCGGTTGTGTTGTGTGCGTGGCGCGAAGCGTTCTCGTCGTGCGTGTGTGTGTGTGTCCTGTGCGTTTTTGACGCCACGAGCAGAACGCTACACGAGCGAAAATGATGCTCGGCCGAGCAAGGTTCGAACTCGCGTCTCATGCGTGAGAGGCATACGTGCTTCCCGCTGCACCACCGGCCGGCACGCTGATAGTCCATCCACGGCGAAGGACGAGGCCGGCAAGACTAACACGCAAGCCCATTTGGGGGGGGGCTAATGGGGATGAATGGCAAATGATAAAGGAGAAGAGCATCTTCATTAGGTACAGTTAATGCTCGGAGGAGATGGGCCGACCATTGGGCTTCCGGCCGAGAAGGCGCTGGGCCGAGTTCTGGGCAGCTATGGAATGACCGCCCAGGAAGCCAAGGATACCACCGCACAATGCCACCGATTTCCTAGCACCCTTGCCTGCAAGAATCAAATGAGATTACTTTGCATTTGCGCGCTTGGGGGGGGTGAATGACGTGGATAATAACGTACCAGCCATGTAGCCCCAAGCAACACCGGCGCCAGTCAGTCCGACCAAGATGCCCCAATCGCTCAGCCGCATGTGCCACAGGATCGAGGGATAGGTGGGCTTCGGGTTAATCACCGCATTCTTGGGTTCCTCCGTGAATACCACCATCTTCGTCTTGCTTTTCCAATCAATCAATCAATGCGGATTTGTTTTGGTTTTTGTTTTCACTTCTTTAAATAAAAAGAAAATATGTTTAGGAAAATATCTCTGGGTCCATACGCACTCGCCTCAGCAGGAGTGGTCCATCGGTCCGGAGAGGGGGATCAGGCGGATCGGGGTCCTGCGGGCCGAGTTGCGGAGCAGGTTCATCTTGCCGCCGCTGCTGGTGGTCTCCCTGCGGAGGAGGTCCGACGTGGGCTTGATGGTGCCCTTGGCCTCGTCCTCCTCCTCTTCCGTCGAGCTGGACAAGGCCAGCTGTGCACAATCACCAGCGTCAGGTCAGCAAGTCTGCAGCACCACAGGAACATAAAGGTGGCCAAACTAACCTCGGTGGTGTTGGTGATCTCCTTCTGGCTGACTTGCGCTATGAAGTCCTTCTCGCCCTGCAGCAGCTCGCTTCGGAACGCAATGCGCAGGTGCGGCAGGTTGGTCTTGCTCGGCGCTACCGGGGGAAAATGCGCCACATCAGCACCGGCCACCACACACGTGAGAACAGTCGCAGCACGTACTGTTGCCCTCGATGCCGGTCTTCCAGTAGTTATCGCCGATCCACTGCACCTTGTCGCTATGCGTGAACCCGCTCTGGAGCACCGAATTGCGTGCCACCTCCGAGAGATCGGTCACGCTCAAGCGGTAGAGCTGCATTCACACGTGGCGCGCCAATCCATCAGCTTTAAGTAAGCGTCGGGCGGCCGGCACGAGAAGAAGCACGATAAGCACCTGCGCGGCGATCGAGTACTCCTCGACCAGCGGCTCGGGCGTCTGGTGCAACTGCAGCGGGCAATCTGCAATAATGATCATTAAGGTGAGACCTAAACGTACGAAATAATCGAAGGGTGGTAGTTACCGGTCGAGAGCGAGACGTTGAGTCCGCGCTTGAAGAAGGAGACGAAGATCCCCTCGCTGTAGTCGGCGTACAGCGCATGCTCGCCGAGCGGCGAGATGGCGATTCCCACCTGCGCGAGGTAGTAGAGGTACTGGAGCGGAAGGCAGTGCTTGAGGTTGCTGCCGTGCGTGATGCCGTTGGACAGCAGGAAGGCCGCCGCCAGATGGTCAATCGGTCCAGCCGCGCCCGAGTGCGGCCTAGCAACACAAACACAAATATGTCAACAATCGCACACGCACACATACGACCGCACACACACGACGCACACACACACGTCGCACATAACACACGTAGGGGGAGAGGAGACCTGAAGTCGAAGGTGTTGAGGCTGCGGGTCTCCCGGTATTTGTTGAGGGACCACACGTTGGCCCACATGAAGTAGAGGTAGTAGGCGTAGGGCGGGTTCTCCTTGGTGTCCCACCGACGCGGATCGGCCGGGCAGGTCTTGAGGTCCTTGCGCTCGGCCACGTCTTCGTTGTCGACACTGTCGAAGCCCGAAACCTGTTCAGTGATGAAGCGGTGCAGCACCGGATCCAACGACGGATTCTTCGTCACCTCGAACAAAGGCAAGAAGATGTCTGTCCACAACACAACACGACATGACACACGACACGCGACACACGCGACACGCGACACGCGACACATGTCAGCCGTTGATGCGTGGGCGCAGGCGATGGCGAGGGAGTGCGTACTGTCGAGCATGTCCTGGAAGGAGTGTACGTCGTTCTTCTCCTTGAGGATGTGGTAGAGACGCGGGACCTGGATGACCCACTTCAGGTGGGGCGAGACCAGTCGGTTGTTCATCACCCACTGGGCCAGGTGGCTCCACTCCTTCGGCGACGTGCCATAGACCGAGATGCGCCACTCGGCCATCTAGAGACGCAGCCGCGATTAGTGTCACGACCGGTCGGCAGTGAGCTTCATCGCGGGCGTACCTCGTGCCGGCCCTTCTCGAGCTGGTCGAGCTCCTGCCGCAGCAGTTCGCCGAAGTAGCGACCGTCGACGTCGTTCGACTTCTTCAAGAAGAGCGTCCGCAAGTCAGACGAGCCTGCCCACCATCCAACAACAAAGACATCAGCAATCACTAGAATGCGTGTCGCGTGTCGCGTGTCGCGTGTGTGTCGTGAGTTGCGTACCGAAGGGGTTGTACTTGCTGTTGAACTTGTCGAAGCGGCCGTAGGTGGTGTGGTTGGAGTGGGTGTCCAGCGAGTCGAGGGTGAAGTTCTCGATCGGGACGCCCGTCGACTTGAACAGCGCCTCGAGCGTCACCTCGCCCTTCTTGACCACAATGTCCTATTTTTGGGGGGGGAGCGTCGGCTAAGTGGGCTGACGACCGGGGAGGGGGGCGCCAGTGCCAAGGACGAACATAGGCGTACATTGGGGCTGGTGGCGTATTTGTTCTTGATGAAGGCCAGCAGCTTGGGGGCGACCACGGCCGACGCCGCGTGGATGTGTGTGTCCACCTTGACCACGTGGTAGAAGTCCTGCTGCGCAAACTGGGACCGGCGGGGCCACCACACGACACGCACGCGTCGAGAGGTACAGAAAGTTAGGAAGAACGCGGCGCACGTACATTGGTGGGGGCTGCGGGGCGCGTACCCTCATGGCGTCCTTCTCGTACTCGGTGTTGACCAGCGAGTGGAGGTCGAAGCGCGCCTCGAGCAGGCGCAGGCGCTGATCGGCCAACTGACACACCGCCTGCATGGCCCCAACATCGAGAATATTTTAATGTAAAATCTCATCTCAATCATATTATCATGTAATGTAGAGAGAGATATGTGGACAGGAAAGCAAGTTATTCTTGCCGTACCAGGTCGGAAACGACGTGCTTGATGTGGCGGTAGTCACGGACGAACTCGGCGTACGAGGGCACCGTGTACAGCAGCTGCCCCTGCCTGTCGCCGCCTTGATGGACAGGGAGGAGTCAGTGCCTGGCGAATTACTACCGTGCAGCACAGGCGAGGGTCATTGGGGAGAGGGGTACCTTTGATGGCGTAGCGCTTGTGAGTCCGCCTCTGCGGGTTCCGGTGGAGGATGGCATCGCAGTCGCGACAGTGGCTGGCCTGGCAGTCCGCGCACTCTACCAAGGCCAACTGGTCCAGGTCATTGGCGCAAAGTGCTGCACCACCAACGCACACCACCACGCAATCCATCGTCACGATTCAGAATTGTTCGTTCACGACGCCCAGGCGCGATCAACGTTACCGGTCTCGCTTGCGGCGACATGGTACACTCCTTCGGCCAATGTCAGGGTCTCCTGAAAGGGCGAGCGTGAGTTGGTGTGAGGACTCAGCCGGCACGCGCTACGGGCTCGTCGGAGCAGTGGAGATGGTGGGTGGTACGTACGGCGGAGGGCTCGGGCAGCGGCTCGGCCATGACCCGCTCCTTCAGGGAGGGCTTGACGTAGGCGTACTTGGCGCGAAGGGCGAGGGCTTGCGCGAGCATCTTGGCGGCCCACACCATCTCCTCCCCACCCGCATACTCTGCGCGGGCGCGGAGAAAACGACGCGCGGCGGCATAAGCCATAACTTCATCGGAAGCGTGAAAGGCCTCCGTTCAAGAAAGTGGTACCGTGCCCCGGCGGGTAGATGATGTGAAGTTTCGAGTACTGCGTTTGTGTCCGCAGACGGAACGAATCCTCCCTCGTCGGCCTGATTTATTTATTTATTTATTTATTTTGGTTTGGTACGAGCCCAGATATTTGTGCGTAAATATAATATAAAATAAATAAATATATGAGCGGGTTCGTACCTTTGCTTGGTGCGCGAACCAGAGCACGCCTTGACGAACTGAAGTTCATTGTGGAACGTCTCCTCCCGGAAGAGCACTCGCATGTTCGGGATGTTCGAGTAATTGATGTCTGTGCGTGCGCTTGAGCGTCAGCAGAAGCTCGCGCACTGGTCAAACTACAAAAGAAAGAAAGAAAGAACGAAGAACGAAGAAGAGCGAAGAAGGAGTCAGTCAGTACCGTTGCCCTGAGTGAAGGGTAGGTAGTAGCGCGGGCCGAGCCACTTGGCCTTGAAGCGGTGCTCGTAGCCGCTCTGCAGCACCGAATTGCGGGCGATCTCGGAGAGGTCGATCGAGTTCAGGTTCCACTGCTGGCCGGCGATGGCGTACTCCTCGATGAGAGGCGACTGGGTGTAGTGGAACTGCAGCGGGTCGTCGGTCGAGAGCGACACGTTGAGTCCCCGGCGGAAGAAGCGGTTGAACGGATTCTTCTTGTACTCCAGGAACAGCGCGTTGTTGCTCAGCGGCGACACCGCGATACCGATCTGTGCCACGTAGTACCTGCGTAGCGTTGTAAGTGGTGCCGAAATTAGCATTTACATGTAGTGTGTCGTGTGTCGTGTGTCGTGTGTCGTGTGTCGTGTGTCATGTGTAGTGTGTCGTGTGTCGTGTGTCGTGTGTCGTGTGTCGTGTGTCGTGTGTCGTGTGTCGTGTGTCGTGCGCAGAGGAGAGTGGTGCGCACAGGTATTCGAGTGGCGGCCGAGAGTGGAGCTTGATGCCGTGATTGATTCCTCGGGCGAGCAAGAAGGCCGCGGCCAGGTGGTCCGCATCGCCAGATTCGCCGCAGTGCGGCCTACGCGCACAGGCAGCAGGAAACGGTCAGCGCGTGGGCGGCTTCTTTGGGCGGATATGCGGAAATGGGCAAATAAATAGATAAATACCTGAGATCGAAGGTGTTGAGTCCGCGTGCCTCGCGGAGGCGGTTGAGCGTGACCAAGTTGGCCCACATATAGTACAGCCAGTAGGCGTAGGGAGGGTTCTCGTCGATGTCCCACGCCTCGGGCGATTGCGGCAATGCTCTGTTGTTGGTTGTTGTTGTATGCACGACCAAGCCGAGCGAGCAGAGAGAATGTTAGGAATGTAGTCCGACCGACCGACCGAAGAGAGGAAGTTGTGCGGGCGCGCACCGGAGGCAGAGCTGTCGCTCGGGCCGCGACTCGTCGTCGACGCTGTCGAAGCCAGATACCTGTCGCAGAAACTTGTGCAGATGCGGGTGCGACGTCGGGTCCAGCGTCACCTCGAAGAGCGGGCGGAACACGTCTGCATCACATAATTCCAGCACATTCAGCACGACCGGCAGGGAGGAAGGGGAAGAGGGAGAAGAAGAAGAAGAAGAAGAAGAAGAGAGTCAATTGATCTCTTCAACGTACTCTGAATGAGCTCGCCAAAGTTCTTGATCTGGTTGGTCTTCTTGAAGAGGGTGTAGATACGCGGCACCTGGATCATCCACCTGTTGTGGTCGCTGTAGAGCTTGTTGTCGCAAATCCACTTGGCCAGTGAATCCCACTCTTCGGCTTTCCTGTTATTACGTCGTTCAACCTGATGTCAGCTATGCGTGCATGTGCGTACGAGCGTGTGCGTGTGCGATGGGCGTGGAAGGCCTCTAACCTGCCATAGATGGAGACTCGCCACTCGGCCATGCAGTACTTGGACTCCTCCAGGCGATCAGCGGTCTCCTGGGTGAGCTCGGCGAAGAACTTGCCCTCCAGCTGATTCTCGGACTTGAGGAAGATGGTGCGCAGCTCGCTGAACCCGAAGGGCGAGTACTTGTCGTTGAAGTTGTCGAAGCGCTGGAACGTGTTGTCGGCCTAGTCGTCGTCATCGCCATCATCACCACCACCACAAGCCCCCAAACAAGGAATTAGAAGAGGTCACTTGCGTTTTGGCGGATTCTCTCCCAATGGAAGCATCGCCCGAAGCGTACCCGCACGTCGAGGGCGTCGACGGTGAAATCGGCCACTTCGAGGCCCAGGTGCTGGATGGTCTGGATGAGCGTCACCTCCTTGCCGTCGGGTGTGCGAGAGACCACCTGCAGCGACCGCATGTCGATTCACGACCAGCCAGCGAGTGAGTGGGTAAGCCATGAGTAGTAACGAAAATGCTGCACACTGCTCTGCAGAGCAGAGAGGAGAAGCGCGTATCAAGCGCCGTACCGTGTTGGGGTTTTCCGTGAGCTTGCGCTTGATGAACGTCAGCAGGTGCTTGGCGGTCATGGCAGCGGCCAAGTGGATGTGAGTGTCGACCTTGACCACTGCGCGCGGGCCAAAAGAGTCGATTCGTCGCTATCAGCACCACTGGCCAAGTTGCATGGCCAGCAGCGTACGACGCACGTGATCAGGGCAGGTCAAGAGCGTACCGTTGGAGAAGTCCTTGGGGTCATCCATCTGGGTGCTTTCGATCTCCTGGGCTTCGTTGAGCAGGCGGTGGAAGTGGAACGAGAAGTCCAACTGCTTCAGCCGCTTCCATGAGAACGTCTTCATGGGTCCCGAGTTGGTGATGTCCACAATCCTATGTGTCGATGCGTTGATGTGTTGACGTGTTGTGTGTTGCGTGTTGCGTGTTGTGTGTTGCGTGTTGTGTGTTGTGTGTTGTGTGTTGTGTGTTGTGTGTTGTGTGTTGTGTGTTGTGTGTTGTGTGTTGTGTGTTGTGTGTTGCGTGTTGTGTTAGCAAGGATTCAACTCGATTTCGAGGGAGGGCGACGCCACCTGTTGTAGTCGCGCTCGTAGTCAGTAATGCTGTGCACGTCGACCAGAGGCTTGTCCTCGTCAAGGGCTGCACGATCGTTCGAATGCTGAGTCAGGCATGAGGGCCACATGGTCCACCGCGCATACACGCGCACACGCACCTTGCTGATCAGCGTAGACGCGGATGATGCCGTTCTTGGCACCGATGCGGTACTGCGCAAACGGGCTGTCGGGCGCTGGCTTCACCAAATCGCGCTCGTGCCACACGTCCAGCGACTCCTGCACACAACAGTAATCATTGAATAATTGATATTATCTCAAAATAATTATTTTTGTAATTTATAAAAAGCGAATAAAGTTGACTGTGCGGGCGGGCGAGCGTACCCCGCTGTCGTGGTGCACGGGCTGGGCGGGGACGAAGAGGTACTTGGCGCGCAGGTTGAGGGCCTCGTTGACGAACTTGCAGGCCTCGACGGTCTCCTTGTTGGCCCCCTGGCCGTCGTCAAAGGTCTCTATCGACACACGCGGGTGCGAGTACTTGGACGAGCCCACCGACATCGACGAACGGGACATCTCCTTGGCCTTGCCTTGGTGGTCGCCGCTGGTTGAAGAAGATGAAGAAGATGACGAAGAAGCAGTTACGGTGATGAGGGGCGTCTCCATCTTTTGGAATTACTCGTTTCCTGAACGATTGCGTTCGGCTTGAGCCGACTTGTGGTGGTAAAGAGCTGACGTTGGTTACTTAGGTCAGATGCGTGACCGTCGGCGCAAGATGAAGGCTTCACGAGGTCTTGCGGGCCGTCGGTGACGAGCGCGAGCTGACATGCTTGGCATTCCAGTCGGCGAAAATTGGCAAAAGAAAAGAAAAAGATCACAACTGATCGCAAAAGATCAGCACAGCAGAGAATGAGCAAACGCAAGAGGGAGGAGGCAGATGGACTCATCGATGAGGTGGACGAAGAGGACTTCAAGCTCACCGAGGCCGAAATCGCAGAGCTGATTGACACTGCCCCCGAGGTGCGCAGCCTTTTCATTTTAAATTAAATTAAATTCAATCAGGCATTTATTCAATTGCAATTCTGACTACTTATGCCTGAACAGGTCGAGGCCTTGACGGCACAAGGTCTGCGCCGCCTGGTGCTGAACCTTGAGAAGCGCTACACCAGAAATCAGGAGCTGCGAATCAAGTACGCAGGCCAGCCTGACAAGTACGACCTCCCCATCTCTTGCCCCACGCTCCACTTGGTGCTCAGACTCCTTGGCACATACCGAACGTGCGCCCACGTGACAACAAAGGTTCTTGGAGTCGGAGGTTGATCTCGACGTAGCGATCAAGGAGCTGCACGTGCTGGCCACCGCGCCCGGCCTCTACGGCGACTTCGTCAAGCTGAACGCAGTCCGCACTCTTGGCAAGTCGCAGCCCCTGTCCCTTTACTCTGCAGGCTTTCAGTGTTCTGACTTTCCTTTTGCATGGTGTCATGGTCATCGCTGCAGTGAGCCTGCTGCAGCACGAAAACAACGACATCATGGTGGACACAATCAACCTGCTCCACGAGCTCACGCAATCCAACGAGGGCGCGGCCGACGAAGCCGAAGACGAAGAAAGCGATGCGTACCTTCTTCACGAGGCCTTCATCGTACGATGATTCCCCAGTGAACGCGTTGCCTTGCGTCGATGCAACGCTGACGACACACACACACACCGACACACACACCGACACACACACACACGCCGACACACACACACACACACACACACACACACTTGTGGCATGGCAATGTGTGCAGCAACAAGAAGGCGGACTGGACATTCTGCTGAGCAATCTGGACCGCCTGGACGAGAAGATCGACGAGGAGAGGCAGGGCGTTTACAACATGATGGGCATCCTGGAGAACGTATCAGAGGTGATGCCCGAGATCGGCGTCATGGCCATGAAGAACGACGTGTGGCGAAAGTGGGTCCTGCGCAGGTACACGCCTGCCCGCCTCTGCCCTACCACCCTTGTGTGTGTGTGTGTGTGGTGTGTGTGTGATGCGACTAAGACTTTTTGTTTTGCAACCCAACAATTACAGAATGAAGGAAGACGGGTTTGACGACAACAAGGCCTACGCCAGCGAGATCGTCTCCATTCTCCTCCAGAACTCGCCCGAGAGCCGTAAGCTCTTCACCGAGGCCAACGGCATCGACACACTTCTCCTCTGCCTTGCGGTACTATTATCATTTATTATTTATTTATTATTTATTATTGAATTCAATTCTTATATTTTTTTACAATTATTACTTATTTAATTAACAATTATATTTTGTTTACTGGTGCAGCCGTACAGAAAAACGGACCCGCCAACTGCGGACGAGGAGGAGTACGTCGAGAACCTCTTCAACTCGCTCTGCACGTGCCTCATGTCCAACGAAAATAAGCAAGTCTTCCGGAAGTCCCAGGGCCTCGAACTCATGCTCATCATGATCAAGTACTGCTACTCGCTGCCGCTGCATCTACCCACCCGGCAGTTCCATAACCGTTTGTGTGTGTGTGTGTGTGTGTGTGTGTGTGTCGTGTGTGTTGTGTGTGTGTGTGTGTGGTGTGTGTGTGGGTGTATGTGGTGTGCAGGTCGAAGAAGTTCCCGAGGAAGTCGGCGCTCAAGGTGGTGGACTTTGCGCTGGCCGGCAACGAGGAAAATTGCAAATATTTTGTGGACATCCTGGGCCTCAAGACCCTCTTCGCCGCCTTCATGAAGAAGGGCGCCAAGAAGGGCCGCTCCGGCTTCAACGAACTGGCCGACGACGGTACCCAACCACCCACCCTGCAATTGTCAACGCAGCGTCTGACACGCACCACCGCACCACCGCACACGCACGCGCACACACGCACGAACGCACACAGAACACATCGCGGCGGCGATCGCTTCGCTGTTCAAGAGCCTGGCGGCTGCTGGGGGTGAGCCCTACACGCGGCTGCTGGGCAAGTTCCAGGAGAGCAACTACCAGAAGATCGAGAGGCTGCTGGAGCTGCACGCCAAGTATGCCAAGAAGTCGGCCGCGTTCGACGCGCAGGTCGAGGCCGAGATGGAGGCCCGGCGGGCCAGAGGCGAGGAGCTCACCGAACTCGACGAGGAGTACTACCTCTCGCTCAGGCTGGACGAAGGTCATCTGTTCACGCTTCAGTTGATCGACTACATCATTGCTGCCGTCGCCACCTCGCCTCTTGAAGGGGTACGCTCATCCGTGTGCTGCTGTCGCTCGCCATTCGCAATTCTGACGACGCACACGCACACGCACACGCACACGCACACGCACACGCACACGCACACGCACACGCACACGCACACGCACCACGCACACGCACACGCACCACCGCACACGCACACGCACCACCGCACACGCACACGTACCACCGCACACGCACACGCACACGCACCATCGCACACACATGCAGGCCAATGCGTACATCAAGCAGCTGTTGAAGCAGCAGGGAGGTTCGCTGGAAAAGGTGAAGGAGGTGCTGGCCACCTACGCGAAGTCCATCGGCTCGTCGGGCACCGACACCAGCAGCGGCGCGGCCGACGACGGCGACGCCACCACGGACAGGGAGCGGGCCAACATCCGCCAACTCATCGAGCGGCTCGAGTAGTGAGTAGCTGGCCGATGACCGCCATGCCCATGTTCCCTCATTGATCTACATAAAGCAAGCCGAGTTCTTGGGTTTGGTGACTAAGGCACGACACGCACCGCACACGCACAAGTTTCCATTCCCGAACAATCCACATAGCGCACCAATTATTGTTGGGTGGTGACGACGTCGTCATGTTCGGTGCCCAGCGAGAGGTCCTTCCACTCTTCGAGCTCCTTGAGCTGCGACTCGCACTTGGCCTTGATGCCCTCGTAGGCGTCCTGGCCGAGGGCCAGCCGCACCGGCACCTGACTGCGGCCCTTGGCCGAGCCCGACAGCGTGAGCACGTCGACGATGAGCTGAGCGGCCTTGACCGGGTCGCCCGGCTGCTTGCCATCGACCGCCGCATGGTGGGCTATGGCTGCGGCCGCCGGCGTCTTGTCGTAGTCGGCGATGTGCTGCGCGGCGATGAATGTGTTGGTGCCCTGGTTGAGCAGCGGCCGTGCGGAAGTAGCCGGGCTCGATGATGGTGACGGCGATGCCCAGCGGGGCCACTTCGTCGCGCAGCGCCTCGGCCAGGCCCTCCAGGGCGAACTTGGTCGCGCAGTAGAGGCCCACGCCGGGAGCGCCACCGCGGCCGGCCATGCTGCCGATGAGTGCGATCACGCCGCTCCGGCGGGCGCGCATGTGTGGCAGAAAGGCCCGGGTCACGTTAAGCAGCCCAAAAACGTTCGTGTTGAACTGCGCGTATGTCTCCTCAGGGCTAGTCGTGTCGTGTTGAGTGTCGTGGGCGCCGTGCATGGCGTGAGTTGCGTGCAATGACACGACACACGAGACACAGCAATGGGGTACCTGGCGGCTTCGATGACGCCCTGGAGCACGTAGGCGGCGTTGTTGACCAGCACGTCGATGCGGCCGTAGACGGCGACGGCCTGGTCGGCCAGAGACTGGAGCTCAGCGAGCGGGCGGGTGACGTCCAACTGCAGCGGGTGCGCGCCGGCCTCCACAAGCGCTGAGAGCTTGGCCGGCGTGCGCGCGGTGGCGATCACCTTGTCGCCGCGCTTGAGTGCGGCCAGCGTCAGCTCCTTACCGAAGCCGGTCGAGCAGCCCGTGATGAGCCACACCTTCTCAGTTGTGTTGGTGTTGGTGTTGATCGACATGGGGATGTGTTGCGTAGATGTAGTGAGCTGATGAGACAAGTGCGCGAATTTGTATGTGGGTCCTGATCGTTGTCGGCGATAACGAACATGTTGCACACACATGAGCTAATGGACAAAATTGGATTGGCTCCTTCGGCAGAAGAAATTTAGGAGAAAATAAAAACCATGAGAAACCTTGCGCCAATTACAACGCGGCATTCGGCCGTAAAGAGCAAATCGGAGAATAAATCATGTTTTTTTGAAGTGGGGTACACTGGAAGGTCCCTGGAAGGTCTGCTTGTCGAAGAGGGAGAGGGTGAGGTTGGCCAGGAAGGCCGGTATCGAGTGGCATCGGCTGAGGAACGCCTGCACCTCCACGTCCAGCGTACTATGTATTGTTGTGTGCGCACGCGTGAGTTTGGCGCGACACACGGCACACACGGCACACACGACACTAAAGGAATGGAGCGCACCAGGAGAAGTCGGTGGCCATCAGCTCGAGACCGCTGCTCTTGGCGGTCTTCTGGAAGACGAGCTCGTCGACCTCCTTCTCGGCGTACATGGACTTGAGCCGGTAGCGCTTGACCGACCGCTCCTCGGTGTAGTCCACGCGCCAGCCGAACAGCTGGTTCACCGTCTCTCGGAACTCGCGCGTCTTGTCCTTGAAGATCTTCATCAGCCGCTTGTTGGTCACCTCGTTGTCCTTGGCCTGCTGCTTCAACACCTCATTCTCCTCTGCGGATTGTGTGTGTGTGTGTGTGTGTGTGTGTGTGTGTGTGTGTGTGTGTGTGTGTCGTGTGTGTGTGTGTGTGTGCGTGTGCGTGTGCGTGTGCGTGTGCGTGTGCGTGTGCGTGTGCGTGCCATAGGCAATGTTAGTCGGGGTGTGCGTGGTGGATGCGGCAACGAGTGACGTGGTGCGCAAACCTTGGAGGATCTTAAGCCGGAGGGCTTCGGCGGCACTGAGCCGGGGGTTGCTGGGCTTGGGTTGTTGGTTCTCGTCTTCCTCTTCCTCGTCCTCGTCCTCCAGTTCCATCCTCGCCGTGCTGCCGCCTTCCTTCAGCTCGCGCTTGATCTCGAACAGCTGGTCCCGCAGCGCGTTGTTCTCCTCCCGCAGCAATTCCTGGTGTGTGTGGTGAATAAGTAACCGCACGACAAACACAACACACACGGCAAACACAACGCACAACGCACCACTTCGGAGTTTTTTTCCGGGCCAGTGCGGTGGGGTTGTTTGTCATGTGCAGGATCTGTGGCAAGCCACCTGCAGTTAGGCGCGCGTCCCATCGCACACACACGCACACGCACACACGCACACACGAGGTGGTACCTTGGTGGTGGCGGGGTTGTAGTCGCCCTTGCCCAGTCGCAGTTCGTAGGTGGCCAGCTCACCGCCGAGCTTGGCGATCTCGGCCGCCAGCTTCTCGTTGGCCTGACGGAGCGCTTCGTTCTCGCTCTTCAGCGAAGCCGCCACCGCGCCATCGTCTTCCTCTTCTGTCTCAGTGCGAGGAAAAAGCAAAGTGAGTCGTGTGTCGTGTCGTGTGTCGTGTTGCGTCGTGTCGTGTGTCGTGTGTCGTGTGTCGTGTATCGTGTCGTGCACTGAGGGAATAAAGGGTACGCTTCTCCGTAGGCGTCGCTGGCTGCTGAGGCTGAGCGTTGGAGAGGGAGAGGATCATTGCCTTGCTGCGGTCGAGTTCGCCCTGCAGCTTGGCCACGAATTCCTCCTGTCGCTGCAGCTGGTCCTCGAGAGTGGCGATCCGCTCTGCCTCCGCCCCAACACACACAACACATACACACAACACAACAATATACCTCATCAGGAACCAAAGCTGCGCACATGGCATATATAAAAATGTTGCAAAAGGGTCGTACCATCCTTGGCCTTGTCATAGTCCTTGTCTTGGATGTCCCGGTCGTACGTTTCCTGATGAGCGTTGCTTGCGTCAGAGCTTGCTCTACCCGACCACCTCACCACATAACAAAAAAGATAGATGCAGTTCGGCCGGTTCGTACGAGAAGGTCGCGATAGCTGATCTTGTCCTTGCGGAGGATGTTGAGCTCCAGCTCTTGCCTCGCGTTCTTTTCCTGTTATTTCAAGATAAATAAATACATATATACAGAATAAATAAATAAATAAATGGGAGAGCAGCAAGAGTGCGCACGCACCGTTACGGTGTCCAGCTCGCGGCGGTACTTTTCCGCCTCCTTGCGGGCGTCCGCAGCGCGGACCTCGTGCGTCCTGGCGACGTTCTGCGCCCGCTTCGCGTCGGCCGTCAGTTGACCGCATTTCTCGACCAGGCTTTCTGCACACGCACACGCACACGCACACGCACACGCACACGCACACGCACACGCACACGCACACGCACACGCACACGCACACGCACACGCACCAACGACTGTAAGTGAAAGTTGACTATGATGCGCAGGTGGGAATCCCACGAACCGTTCTTCCTTTGCAGGTCCTCGACAATGCCGGCAATGTGAGCCGCGGACTCGAACTGCTTCAGATCCCCGAAGTAGCTCTCCCTTGCGAGAGAAGAGAGAAAGCGCGCACGTGAGTAGTTGTCGCTGTGTCGAGCGTAAAGGCAAAGTCAGAGCGAGGGCCCGTGTGCGGCATGGCATACCACTTGGCGGTCTGCTTGAGCAGATTTTCGTGCTCCACCTGAAGCTGCGACTGCGCCTCCAGATCCCTCCTCGCTCGCTCGTACTTGGCAGTGAGTCGTTCGATTTCGTCCTGGAGGATCTGTGAGTTCTGCATCCGCTGGCGCAGCTGCTTGTTTTCGGCCTCCACCGCCTTGCATTTGTTCTCTAACTCGACCATGCGGCCGATCTCCTCTGTAGCGTCGAGCGGAGAGTCAGCATTCGCCGACAAAGCAAGTAGCACGCACGCACGCACGCACGCACGCACGCACGCACGCACGCACGCACGCACGCACGCGGGGGAAAGAAGAGCAAACCTTGCATGGCCTCCATGAGGGACGCAGTCTCGGCGTTGAATTCTGAAGCGCTGGAAAGCACCTGCAGACGTTCCTGCGCCTTGGCCAGCTCGTCCTTGAGTCGAATGACGGTCTCCGCTTCGTCGTGCACTTCGCTAAGCTGCCTCGTGAGCAACTCCGCCTGTGCCAATTACCGCCACCCCACCGTCCCAGTCAGATGGGCATCCGTGCGGATCTAGAGAGTCATCGCGCAGTACCTGCTTCGTAAGCGCCTCGTTCTCGGCCTTGAGCGTCTCCTCGGCCTGTGTCGCCTTGTGGATCTGTTTTTGTATATATGGCCCGGGGGTGATCGCGACGTGTGAGTGGTGAAGTGCGTATAGGAGTTGTGGGCACTCTGAGTTTGTTTACCCGATTTTCGAGTTGCGTCTTGGTGGTCTTGGCGTTGAGCTGCTCCTCGGCCAGCTCTTCACTCAGCGTCAGCTTGGTCTTCTCGAGTTCGCTCACCCGCTTCTCCAGCGCCTCTTTGGTGGCCTGTGGGAGGGAACGTGGGGTGTGTGTGGTCGGTCAGGCCAATCCACCTTAGTGTCCAAAAGGCCAGTCGACAAGAGCTCAGTACCTTGAGCTCTTTGACTTCGGCCGGGTTGGCCGCGAGCGCGGACGTGGGCGAAGCCATGCCTGCGGACGGGCGCATCAGGATCTGTGCCTTCTCCCTCTCCTTGCGCAGCTCCCACTCCTTCCTGTTCATCTCGCTCTCCTTCTCCAAGCGAAGCTGCATCGTGCCCATGCCGCACATGTGTGAGTCTTGATCATTCAGGGGGAAGCAAGTGCTACGAGCCATCACACTGAAGGTGCCGCATGACGCACCTTGGTCCATTCCCACTCCTTCCGCTGGAGGTCCTCTTCGGCAGCGCGTGCCTTGTCCTGCGCGCGCTTCAGCTCGGCCTCTGTAAGCGCAGAGGCAGCAGGCTCATTCAGTACGCGGTGTTGCGATGTGTGATCATCAAGGTGGCCACAGTCCAGAGCAAGGAAGAGCGCGGCGTACTCAGTTTCATGACAGCATCGCTTGTGCTTGCGGCCACGGGCGGCGCACGCGAAGTTGCCAGCTGCTGCCTCAGTCGTTTAATCTCGGCCTCCTGCTGCTCTATTGTTTGCAGAGCTTCCACCTGTGCAGGTGTCGCATGACGGCAAATGTAAGCAATCGCAATTCTTTCGATGTAGTGAAATGAATCGGTGCAGCAGTACGAGATGAGGTGTCTCGATAGGAGCGGAGGGAGCAAGTGGACGAAGGGCACGCGAAAGTTTCGAGCCGACGTGGGCAAAGGCATCAGCGCTCCGTGGATTGCCAGGATCGCTTACTTCTTCGTCGTTATGAATGGAAAAAGACGAACGGGTGCCCCGTCCACGAATTGGCGACGGTGCTCGAAATTCCTCCTCTTCCATCTCCTCCTCTCCTCCCTCTTGCTCGGCCTCTTCATCTTCGCCGCGCCTCCTCTTCCGCTGCCCCTCCATCTTCGTGTGCCCATGGACAAAACGATTCCCGCCAAATCACCATTCTGAAACTTTCGTTTCATACTCGCAAATTTTTACGTTTTCGTTTCGGTCTCTGTTTGCAGCTCACGCAGCGAAGAGGGGCGCGAGGGCGTGAAGCTGTCGTGCGGCCTCCTCAGCTGTCGTGGAATGACCAGGCCAGAGCATGTGCTGGGGCACAACCACGCCATCGATTTCTCTGTTGTAGTTGTGGTTGTTGTTAATGCAGTAGCCCTGAGAAGTTGAATCGCTACCGGGCCGAGAGGAGGCGGACGTACTGCCAGAGCAGGTGCTCGTTTGATGATTCTTGTTCCATGGCGTCGGCCCGCATCATCGTGGCGATGTCCTTTTGCTGCTTCTGTATCACCCGCGAGGCGACGGGGTGCAGCGCCGTGGTGATCATGCCCGCCGTATGCAGCTGCGCAGTTCAACCGACGGTTGACGCGTCAGTGATGAAGAAAGTTGAGAGTGTGGTGTGTGGTGTGTGTGAGTGTGTGTGTGCGTGAGTGTGTGTGTGTTAGAGGAACGGGGACCTCGCGCAGCAAGTCGATATAGCCCATGACCAGCGGAATGTTGACCGAACAGGCGAACTTGAGTAAGAGGGCTTCGATGGTGGTTGCGCCCATCACACTCGGCAGCCACCTCGGCTTGTGGCGGACGATCTTTTGTGTGTGTGTGTGTGTGTGTGTGTGTGTGTGTGTGTGTGTGTGTGTGTGTGTGTGTGTGATGCGCCAGGTCAGTAAGTGTGCGGTCCACTGCGGGGAAGACGGTACCATTGTGAGGAAGTGGATGTCGGGCAGCTGAAGCGGGGCTGCGGGTATCGAGGCGATGATGTTCTCCGTAAGGAATTGATTCCAGGGAAGCGTGCTAGGCGGCCCGCCCGCCTGCATTCTCGCTTCGACCGCCATCAGCTTGGACAGACACGCCACGCTCGCCAACTTGAACGTCTGTTCCTCCGCCAGTTGAACGTTGTTCTGGGCCAACACGATGCACTCGCGGATTTCCTCGTAGGTCGCGCTCTGGACCCAATCACGGTCAGCTGAGCGATCAAGCAATCTGTTGTGAACATGCGAGCACATACCGTCGTCGACCTATCGGCACTGGCCTCACCTTGCAGTGACAGGAAGGCCGACAGTCCATGACTAGCAAGCAAGCGAAGCAGCATGGAAGGGCCACGTTGATGTTGCTTGAACGTGGCCATCGACGCAGCGCATAGCAGCCGCTCGAGCTGTTGACCGAAAAATAGAGGTTATTCTGTCGGTTGCGCATAGTGTCGATGCGTGCGGATGGGTGGTGTGGTCGTACTGTCTTCGAATCCTGCCAGCGTGTACCGTGTACCAGGGCAAGCTTGGGCACGAGCTGCGTCCAGAAGGTCAGCGCCGCGACGGTCACAATGCCTCCGCTCAGAGACGTGCTCGTGGCCGCCAGTGAAGCACAGACGATTTCAATCAGCTTCTCCGCTTGCGCGACGCTGCACACCAGGGCTAATAGTAACAGCTTAAACGTTGTCGGAGAGTCACAGGAAAGTTGTGTTGTCGCGTACCTTCAGAATCTGGCTGACGGCCAGCCAAGAGAATGATCATGTTGCCCGCGTTGATGAGCATCAGCAACAGCTCGTCTGGCAGTTGACGCCTCGAGGCCTCCCTGGAGACAGTTTTCTTTGTTAGCCATGACCGAACGGCTAACTCACAGCTGATTGAACGAAAGTCGTGGGTTGGATACCTGGCGAGAAGGGCTACGACGTGAAGCGGCGAAGTCAAGGGCGCAGAGTGGTGCGCGTGGCGCAGGTGCTGGAGTGTGCAGAGGGCTGCCGCCGATAGCGATGCCGCGCTCCACTCCATTGCGCGGAAAGTCATCATCCTCTCGAGCGCAGGCATCAAACCGAGTGATGCAAACAGCCCTGTGGCATCGGGTGACTTGAAAAGGCAGGCTTGGACCAAGTGCAGTCCCTTGGTGGAAAGCTCATCGCAAGACGTCACCATGTCCTGTTGAAATTCACCATAGCACACGTGCACGCACAGGGCAACTTAGGTCCGTTTGTCTCTGCAGAGTAGAAAGCGACTGATTACACACCATCACCACTGCAGCGCCGTTTGAATCGTCGAGAATGATGTCCACCCATTCAGCCAAGGTGTACGAGGCGTCGGAAGTATCCGATATCCATAGCAGCATCTTGCGTAGGGTTCCCTAATCAGAAATACGCTTGTGTGGCCCGGTGTTGCTAACGAAGGAACGAGGTACCTGATTCCGATTGTAGTCACGCAACTCTGGGTTTTGCCAAAGCCACTTGATCACAGCGACCGGCGGCTTTCTCGCCATCTGGTGGCAAGTAGACAGGATCGCTCGTGTCAATGTGCGGCCATTCTCGCTCATCAGTCCGTGTGCCCGCGATTGAGCCACCTAGGGGAGGAGGGAACGCGTTAATTCAGCGCATGAATTCTCCCTCACATGTGGCCGAGAGAGGTCTTCAGTGTACTGTACTGAAACGAGAAACGTGAGCACGTGGAAGGCATCAGGAGGTATTTGGTCGAAGTCGGGGTGTGAGCGGAAGAATGTTTGAAGCGCCGAATCTACACGTTCTACGTCCACGACTCTGGCGCAGCCGATGAAGAAAGATGTAAGAGGCGGTGACAGCTACAGAAGAGAAATAACGCGGTTTCAGACTGAACCTGTCGCCAGCGTGCACGGCCGAATAGAACAGCGCGAGGATTGTCAGTTGTAACTCGAGATCGCGCGACCTCTCCGTCATAACCACGGACATCGCTTCGACGTTTTCTGAACCGCAAATGAAATGGCGTGAGATGAGAGGTAGCATAGACATGAACTGGAAAGGTATCAAACCTGGCAGACGGGGCACAGACCGCCTGTAGACTTCCTCCAATGCTGATGACGCCGTGGTGTTGGTCGCGGAAAGAATAAGCGCCAGCAGAAACTGATCGGCCAGCGCCACAATCGTCGGCTCCCCTTGTACTCGACTCCGTAGGCTCAGGGCTTTCGTAAACGCGCTCGCGCCTGGTGGAATAGAGCATTGCTCAGTGATCAGTAAGAGAGAATGAATAGTAGAACACAGCGAAGGCGGAAGAAGGAGTACCCATCAAGGCCTTCACTCTGTCCAGGTGGCATGGTGTTGCGAGAAGAAGCAAACGTAGCACCATGGCGAGCAGGGCGTGAGAAGACAGCTGGTCCCACCTGGCCTGGTAATAAAAGATTGCCTTTTAGCTTGATTATTCTTGGCGGTCAACTTCAGGGTACTGGTACCAGTATCAAAGGGAGCATCTTCTCGACGAACAGTAGAAAGAGTTGCTTTGTTGATGGTTCGTACGCCGGCGATGGGGTGCACTTGGCAGTCACGTACAGCACAGCGTGCAGATAGTGCTTAAAGTTGTGAAAGATATTAGCCATCTGGTGATAAGCACCATGAGAATACTACGCACGTACCTGGTCCATACTGTCAGTCGCAACACAGGCTCGAAGCCTATCAACCGCTTCTTCGAGGCAAGCAAGCGTTACCGGTTGTACATCCTCTCGCTTGTTGATTGAAGCACCTACCCAACCAAGCAGCGATTGAGGCTCAGGTACTAAACAACAAAGGGTAAAGGAGGAAGTACAATCGACCAACTCCGCCAGGACGAGACAAGCGAGCGGCGCTACGTCTGGCTCCTCCCGGCAGATGCCGCGATTGATGCAGTTGGCCAC
Source organism: Acanthamoeba castellanii str. Neff (assembly GCF_000313135.1). Classification (NCBI taxonomy): domain Eukaryota; phylum Discosea; order Longamoebia; family Acanthamoebidae; genus Acanthamoeba; species Acanthamoeba castellanii. The sequence continues at coordinate 56,147 of NW_004457445.1, forward strand.
GATAGCTAGACTCTCGCTTTTCAGCTTGCTTGAGCACGAGGCCAGCAACTTCAGCAGAAGTCGCAAGCCTTCCTGCGGCAGTCGCTCGATCGCCTCGTGAAGCACTTCGATGAGCGCATCGAAACCTTTGGGCCGCCGCAATGTACAAGAGGTTAAACAGTGCGTGAGCAACTTGGATGCACCCCACCCAATCGAGAGAGGGGATTGTACCGAACTGTACGTAGGAGCCGAATGAAGGGTGGTCCGAAAACAGTGTGAGAACGCCAATGCTTGAGCCCAGCACGAGCCCTGACGCCCCACACGACGCCTCGATAACAAAGTCTGTAACCACCACGATGAACACATGCTCAATGGTGGCTGATTGCCCAAAAGAAAGCTGGTACGTGCCAGCGATTCCCTCATCGAGATAGAAGGCCACGGTCTCCGGCGAGCCTGTGCATACTCTCGCGATGACTTGCATCGTGAGCGCTCGCAGCGGTTCGTGTGACGAGAGCAGCCGGGGCTTCAGAGCTTTAACCAAGTGGCCTCTCTCGACAACCGAGCTGCCCCGCACAATATCCAAACCGGCGCCCCCTGCCAGAGCGTGCAGCAGCGCTGTGCTTGTTCCACAAGAGTGAATGAGTATATGAGTGAACAGGCCACAATGAGTGAGCTCGTACCGATTGCGTTCGTGTGTACGCCGTCGCTTTGCGACTTGGAGAGGAGCTCCACGACTGAGCACACCAAGCGCGCACCGCAGAGACTCATCAATCGCTCCCTTGCACTATCAACCGAGGCCAGGTTGAGCAGTACCTTGAGAAATGGTATAGGTGAGTCTCAAGGGAGCATCAAACCCTTGCTAGCTCTCGGACCTACGTACAAAGGTGCAAGTCGTGCGGGTGTCCTCGTCGGGATAGGAAAGAGCGCCCAGGAGGTGTTCAATCAAGGGTCCATAGGACTGCATCAGAAGTTCAGCGATCGAAGAATCACACACCAGGCGACCCAGGAGCACGAGCACATATCGGGCTTGCTTCCACGTCAACGTTTGAAGCTGCACCGGTGGTACTGAGTGAGCAGGAGTTACTGGAACAAGAACAGACAGGTGCGCAGTCATCCATAATTACAAGAGCACAAGCAAACCTGAAAGCGGATGCTGTCGATACACGCGGACTTATCAGTCGTTTGGCCCTGTAGCAGCGCAGCGAGCTCGAGAACGGTGCGTGCCAGGGCGTCATCCGCAACGCCCAGTACTGGTGCCACCATGGATTCCGTCGTGAGTTTACCATTGGGGGGGGGCTACTGGAAGAAAGTTGTGTACCTTGCGCACAGAAGGCGAGGCTGGTGCTGGCGAGGCCGTGGGTGGATAGAAAGTCGGAGGCTTCATCCATCGAGCTCAAGACCTACATGATGGTGGAGGCGACGTGTAGCGAAAGCAAAGATTATATTTCTGAAGCATGTAGGAAGGTGCAGTGGAGTGGCAAGGCAAGGGGAGCATACCTTCAGCATCTCGAGGGCGATGGCACGCTTCCTGATGGTGAGCTGCTTCGAGTCGAGTAGCACCTCCCAAGCGCAGGCAAAGCAGAAACCGTAGCCCTCGGCATCAGCCAGCGTGAAGGTGACGTGCCTCGGGTCGGTGTGGTGGCCCTCGCCCACCAGACCTTCTCCATGTAGCGCCACGTTAGCATTCTTCGTCGTCTTTGAGCGTGAAGAATCACGACTCGTACCGCTCAGCACGGGCGAAACGGGACGAGGTCCTTGCATGATCTTCTACTTCTTCTGCTCTTGTGTCAACAACGCGCTACTCAGTCCCGCGAGAAGCGGGCGTGTTGGGCGTGTCGACAAGACAAAGAGCGAAAAGCGAGGTTTCATTTTGATAATCTCAGAGTTACATCGTCCTCAATGGGAAGGCTTTGGATGCAGCTCTTCATTGGTGAAACCTTCGGGGGGGAATAGAGGCAAGTACCAGATTATGGCTGCGATGATCGATGTGATTGTAGCATTTGGACCACAGCAGGGCCAGTAGGGTACTTGTCGCGAAGATTACGGCTGCTCTTGTAGGCAGCTTCACCCGAGAAGATCACAGTGCCATCTTCAAGCGTTATTTCAAACTTTTCCGTCGTTCCCTCCTGGGATGGGAGATTAGATGAAAGTAAGGGACTTCGAAGTCTAAGAGTGCGATTTCCAACCTTGGCCACCACTTGGATGTCAGGGAAGGCTTTCTCGACTGCCAGCTTGATGGTCTTGAAGAAGGCATACCGACCTCAAGCATTACTGTTTTGTGTATTATTTTGTTTGCTCATCTTTCAAACCAATCAACGTCAAAATCCACGAAGACGGTAGGGTACCAATACTCAACGAGGACCTTCATATCTTCGATAACGGTGATCCAAGGAAGGCACAAAGGTTTTGGCTTTTCGTCCCCAAAATAAAAACAAATTAAAAATAAAACAAATTAAAAAAGAGACTTGTAGCCGCTCGGCGGCGTTCCGACAGCCACAAGGGCAAGCAGCAAGAGCATCGACAGGCGAAACCTGAATTGGGCGGCTCACTGGGTTGTTCTAACTCTAGTTCGTTCTTAAATTCACCAACGCTGTCGAACTTCAGCAGAAGACGTGCACAATGTCGGTGGTGCCCCGGCCAAAGGTCTCGGGGGAGTACATCTCCTCCACCTGCACGTACATCGATGTGTAGTAATGGTTGAGTGTGTGAGTGCGCCTGATGTATTGGCTCCTTCTTCTTGGAGGGTTAGGGGCACCTTGGGCGGAGGGGCGATGAAGACGCCCAGAGTCGTGGCGCGCGTGAGGTAGGTGTACTCGTAGACGCCCGGCGCCAGGTACGCGGTGAAGGCCTCGCAGCGATCGTCCTTGAGCTCCTGGTGATCGAACCACCTGCCCTCCCAGCCCGTCAAGAGCCCGACCGCATAGCCGCGGCCGAGGGCGAGCAGTTCGAGGAGGATGGCCTTGCGGCTGTTGTTGCTCTGTTGCGTGTAGTCATCACCGGCTTGCTTGAGGTCGGGATTGAGCGGCTCCAAGCCGGCGGGCAGCATGTCCTGTGCAGGGTGCGTGTGCGCAATGGCGAGGTGTGAACGTCGTTGGGCGCCAGACCATTGAGAAGCATTCTAAAGGGGGGGGAGCGATAGAAGGCGTGGTACCTTGAGAGCGACATGGTGGCGCACCAGCTGAGTGGTGACAACGAGGCGCACACGTACTCTGGCTCCCGCGCGAACCTTGATGCTGCCGTCGGCACCCACATCGACCCTGTGCAGTGCGGTCACAATGGAGGAGTGAGCATGACTTCGCAATGTGTCGCGGGCGTGCCGTGCGTACTCTGACGGGTCGTCGACGCTTTCGTAGACGCGCTTGATAGAGAAACCGCGGCTCAGCGCCGGAAGATCGTGCAGCGACGGCGCATAGTTCATCGCTGCGCGCGGCGCCATATGGTTGACATGTTAGTCAGCGGGGTGCGAACACAAAGAGCGGGAATTGGCGCGTACCGATGCGGTAGTAGAGCTTGCCTTGGCCCCGCTTCTTGATGACTAGATCCATGCCGTCCTTCTGCACGCCCTCGGGGCCGGCGGCCTCCAATTCGAATTGCTTGGCCAGGAGCGCGCTCATGGGCACCGACATGGATTGTCTGTGGGCCGAGCGGCCTCTGAACTCCTGACGACCCAGATAGCCGTCCTCGACCCTGCATACACAAGCGCACGGGAATTGGTTGAGAGAAGCCCGCGGCCGTTAAGCATCATAATCACCAGTAACTGGTACAATACCAGAAGCGGGCGTCGAAGTCCGGGCGGTGCTTCTCTTGGGTCTCGAAGTACTGGGCGAAGGCCATGAGCACCCACACATTCTGAGGTGAGGGAAAAAGCATGAGCGAAACGAGCAGGAAACGAGCAGGAAACGAGCACAAATGGCGCTTGAGGTGGATTGCGGGGGGGGGACGTAGGCAGACCTCCTGGGTGCTGTTCCAGGCGCCCTTCCTCTTGGCCTCCTGCAGGCTGCGGGCCAGCTTGGGTATCAAGGGGTTGGTGGGATCCACCGCAATGAGGGTCGACATGAGGATAGCGTCCACCCTGCTCTCACCCGCCCACGGTGGGCGATTGGCCCCATCAGCATGTGCGTGCGTGCGTGCGTGCGTGCGTGCGTGCGTGCGTGCGTGCGTGCGTGCGTGCGTGCGTACTTGCGAGAAGAATGGAGCACGAGGTAGTTGTAGTCATTCGAGTAGCTGGTCGCAAAGTGTGCCCCGGTGGCCGTCTCCACTGCGAGATTGTTGATCTCGTGCAGGACCAACGTGACCGGGCTGGGCGGCTGCTCGCTGGGCTTCTCGTCGGTCTCCTGCAGCTCCATGTCCTCGGGCATCGTGTTCAGCAGAAGCTGCAGCTTGACCAGCGACACCTGGAGGCGGGCCTCCCGCTGGAAGCTGTTGTCGAGGTCCTCGCCCGTCCAGTCCAGCCCGCCCAGCAGGATCTCGTTCCGGGCGGTCTCGATCTCCTCCAGCGCGCGGTCGGTCTTGGCGATGCTGGCCTCCACCTCGGCGCGCGTCTTGGGCAGCGCCTCGCCCTTCCCTTCGTGTCGACGGGCGGCCTTGCGCTCCTCCTCGTGCACGATGGGCAGGACCATGGCCATGGCCTCGAGCGGCAGCTTGCCCAGGCCCTTGGCAAACAGGCGACGGGCGTGGTGAAGATAGGTGGCCTTCTCCGAACGGAAGAACTTGTGCAGCAGGAACTGTTGGTTCGATGGATCGTCAAAGTAAGCGGCGGCGGCGACGACTTCATAAAATGAAAGGAGGAGCTGTGTGCGGTACCACTGCGTAGGCTTGGATGGTGTAGCGCGCGCTGGCCGAGTAGAAGGCCGGGATGGGGTGCGGCTCAACAGTCGGCTGGCGGCCGAACCTACGCAAGTGAGGGTTGGGGCATCAGCATGCACCACGACACGGCGCACTTGTGCAGTCGTACAACGAGAGGGGACTGTGGGAGAGAAAGAAGGAGGACCCGTACCTCGGCTGCGGCTGATTGGCCTTCGCGTCCTGCTTAGCTTGCCACTCCTTCCTGCTCACCAGGAGGCTCTTGACGTAGGCCAGCGTCTTGTCTGTGACCTGCTGTTCGAACTGGAACCGGACCTTCTCGACCAGGAACATGGCGTGCGCCGCGTGCAGCTGAAAACAAACACCACCCACCACCAGGCAGGGCCACGTCAGCGTCAAATAATAATAAAGGCGACGCAGCGAGGATTGGGTGGCGTACGCTGACGAAGGGCCAAGATGGATTTTCCTTGCTGGCGGAATCGCTGTAATCGTAGGGGCTGGACTTAGTGCCGGGCCAGAAGCCAAAGCCGCCGTCGTTGTTCTGCATCTTGAGCAGCTTCCGGGCGTCCTTGGCCACCTTCTTCAGCAGCTCGCGCTGGTTGACGCCAGCGAACACATCGCGGAAGGCCTGGAGCAGCGGCTCGAACACCAGGCTGCTGATGATACGAGACGAGATCTGCTCGCTGCATTCGTACTCGTAGGAGTAGAGGTAGTGGAAGGCGTCGGAGAGCGAGGTGAGCATGGTCGACGACGCCGTAACCTCGAGCCCACCGAAGCGATCGTGGACGTTGGCCGGCGGCTTGATCAGCTGTACCAGTTCCCTGCCCTCCAGCTCGCCTACGAGTGGAATGGAAGGAATGTTAGTATTGTGCGAATTCCAGCCAGGACTGCTTGTTGTGTGACGGGTACCGCAGGTGGCAAAGGTCTCGACCACGGCCGGCTCCTTGAGGGCGATAACGATCCGAGCCGCGTCGTTCTCGGCTCCGAACACGCTCTGGCGCCCGGTCATGGCCACGGCCTCCACCGTCGCCTCCTTCCCCACGACCGACGCCGCGATCGGGAACAGCACCTCGGCCCTTAAATTGCCTTAAGTGAGCGAAGCGGCTTGCGATGAAGAGTGAGCAACGAGTGGCGGCTTTTGCACCTGTTGTTGGCTTCGACTCGCACGCACTTGCCGTGGGCGCCGAGGATCTCGAGATTGTGCACACGCAGAGCCACCCGCACGTCCACCGGCTCGTCGGTCACGTTGTGCACCACAAACGATTGCGAGTACTGCGGCGACACAAGCCATAGGCCATCAGCCCCACCTGCTCCGTCCGCCCCAAGCGGCCACAACCTCAAGGAGCGTACCTTGTCGCCCAAAGAAAGGAAGCGGGGAGGAGAGGGGCGCAGCATGATGGGCAGCCGGGCCGTGATCGCCGACTCGGCGACGCCGAAACGATTGTCGTGCACAGCGATGGCGATAATGCGATACCTGCCGAGAAACACAACACACCAATCGGACAACATGAGCGAGCGCCTACTCAGGCGACGTGGCATTAACAGATCAGAATAACGTACCGGGTGAGGTTGTCGGGCAGCGCGAAGGAGACGCGGACGCGCCCAGTGTCGCTGGGGACCAGATCGGGACGGAACACCGCCAGCGGGCGGAAGTCCTCTCGCTTATAGACCGCTCGCGGCATCATCGAGGGATCACCACCGCCCCTGCTCGTGTGGCGAGATGAGGTGAGTGCGGCACATAAGGCGGTGTGTGTGTGTGTGTGTGTGTGTGTGTGTGTGTGTGTGTGTGTGTGTGTGTGTGGCCACGAACCGCAGCCTGAGCACGAGGTGGAGCGTGCTCTCCGGTTGGATGTTGTAGTCGCCGAGCGTGCAGCCGTCCTCGAGCTGCTTGCCAGCGAAGATGATGCGCTGCTGGTCGGGCGGGATGCCCTCCATGTCCTGGATGACGTTCTTCAGATCCTCCAGGGTAAACCACGACGCCACCCTTACATCACAGATGTCGCACAATTACGGCTATGTCAGCGCACACCGCACAAGTTCCACCCCACCGCAGTTAACTGCTGGATGACATGCGGTGATGTGGTACCCGATGGTCAGGGTCTTTCCGGTGAGTGTCTTCACGAAAATGTCGAAGGTGACCATCGAGCCTTTCACCACCGAGCGAGACGACACCATCTGCTCTCGCACAGAAGACCAATGAAAGAAGGAACGGTCAGTTGGGCACAGGTGACATTGGAAAAAAACAAGGCGGGTTATGTACCTTGAAACACTTGTCCCTGTTCTGGTAGAAGGAGGCGATGGGGTCCTTGACCTTGTAGTCGCTGAGGAACAGCACGCTCTCGTCCACCGCGTAGAAGGTGCACTCGCAGCCCAGGTTGCCGCCGACCGGAGCGCCGGCGTGGTCGGTGATCATCACATCGACCGTTGCATTCGCCCTAGAGGGGGGGGGCGAAGACAGAAGGGTCAGAGAGGGCCGACCGATGCCACGAACAGACCAAAGACGCCCATGGGCGCACGCACCCAGGCTTATAGACGGTGGCGCTGGGCGTGATCTTGAGGCCCAGTCTGGCCTCCGCGGAGGAGACGCTCAGGAACAGGCTCGCTGGGGTGATATACGTAACGGAGGAGTCCTGATTGGGCACCAGGTTGACTTCCACGTGCACGCCTGCGGGCAATTACAAACACATAAAAAGAGGGGGATTTAAGGGGGCTTCAGGAGGGGCAGGTGGGTGCAGCCCAGACAAAGCGCTTACCGGGGTAGGACTCGGGGCCGAGAGGCACGGAGATTATCTGGGCCGGCGCGGTGATGGTGACGCGGGACACTTCGATCTTCCCGTGCTTGGCCACGCTGACGAGGCCTTCAGCAGGCCAGGTCGGCGAATGCACCAACACTCGCGCCGTTTCGCCTTTGTGGGGGGGGGCGTAATTTCGATTAGTGTTCTGATCGGCAGCAGCGACAGGCCTTGATAGGGGGCACAATGTACCTGGGCTGTATTCCTCCTTGTCGGCCAGCAGCTTGATCTTTTTCTCGGTCGACACCTTGGAGCCGGCGGAGGAGTGCGGGAAGACGATCCTGTTGAGGCCGGCGAATGCAAAGACGTTGATCTCCGTGTAGTTGGGACGTCCCTGCTCGTCCTCCTGTTGTGTGTTACATGCGCCAGTGAGCTCGGCCCGAGCGTCGTCGGTTAAAGAAGGCAAAGTGGGCAAAGTACGATGGAAGCGCTGATCAGAACGCGATCGCCTTCGAGCCACGGGCCGAAGTTGACCTCGAACCCCGACTTGCGCTCTTCATCATCAAACTGCAAGGTGACGCTCTGTTTCAGCTTTTGGCAAGTCTTTTGCTTCCACTCGAGCGTCTCGCCATCCTTCACCCTGCATATTTTTTTAAACCACTCACAATACCAATTAGCACCGCACACACGCACTACCGCACGTTGCAAAAGAAAACGCACCACTTCTTTTCAACAGCCTTGAGGTTGACCGTCACGCCCTGCTTACGCTCGCCGTCGATGTCGGTTACGGTCACGAAACAGCGGATGGCCTCGCCGGGTCCGTTGAGGACCATCGCGGCAGGCCGCAGGCCGACGTAGAGCGAGGAGGGGTGCAGCAAGATCTTTGAGTCTTTCGATAGCGACTGGCGGTTGACGTCCTTGAGGGTGGCAACGGCTGTGAGCGACATCGGCGCGGGCGTTTTGCTCTCCTGCTTGCCGGTGATCCTGTTTGTTGGGGGAAACAAGCGGCGTGAGAATAGACGAGCAACAGAACTCGAGGTTGGGGCAACACGCACTTGATTTGGTGAGTGCCATCACGAGCCGTGGAGCCCTTGTGCTGCCCCCCAGAACGAGGGAAGCCGGCGCTGGCATTGGAGTTGAATGTGAAGCCCTCCGTGTTCGGCGGCCGATAGGAGGCCGGCGCCCAACCAAGGCTCCACTCCACCTCAGCTCCAGGCAGCGCACCACCAGTGAAGTACCTGGTGTACCAGGTGGTGTTTGTCAGCCACTCGACGAAAAATGAAAATCGAAAGCTGGAAGATGTGCGCACTTGGCCTCGGCTTGTACGTTGAGCGGGTCCCCACAGATGTGCGGGCCGGCACCCAGCACCTTGGTGGCCAGCTCAAACTCGGGATTTCTGTGTGTGTGGCCACAGCAGGCAGTGTTGAGGATTTGGGGGGGGACAGAAGTGAGCGCCAGTTTGGTCGTACCTGAAGTGCTGAATGTCGACGTCGAGTTGGTGCTCAACGGTGAGGGTACGTCCAGACTGTGACAGGGTGCGCAGGAGAGTCGGAGAGAAGGCATTGGCGCTCTGTCATGACAGGGAACGATGAGAATTCGAAGATGGAGACAAGACCACAGACGGGCGAAGGACGGACCACTTGGGTGAACTTGAGCTTCGCCACGCCGAGCCTAAAGTCCTCCGGAATCTCCCACTCCAGGGAAAACGACCCCTGGTCCTCGTCGATCCTCGTCGAATGCATCGACACGTTTTGGTAGTGCGAATTGGCGATCGTCATCACCACCATTCCTGTTCATTGCAATGACCAATCAGCACATTGATAGTTATTCAAACACGCACCAGCACGCTCACGACATACGACACGATATGACTCGACACGAGACACAACGTATGGGTGCGCATACCGCCGATTTTCTTGAGGTCGCCGTTCTTCTTGAGCTTGCGAACCCAGCCCTTGACATGAACCACTTCGCCGGGGCGGTAGAGTCCCCGTTCCGAGATGACGTGGTACACCATGTCCTTCTCCCTCTTCGGCCAGTTGTATTGCTTGTCTTCGTTGATCGGGCACAGGCACGAGTCGTCGCCCTTGGTCACATAGATGGCCTTGATACCGGAGAGGTCGTACCGCGTACCTGCACAGATCGGGCGCAGAGTTTAGGGTGAGTCCTGGCGTGTACTGCGAGTGGGGCTTGCTGAGTGCGACGACCGACGTACGATCAATCGAGAGCAGACCGGATTCACTGGTGGTGCCGGCGGTCAAGTCACCGTTGGAGAAGACAAGGCGGATGCGGGCCTCCGCCTGCGGCTTGCGCTCGCTCAGCGACGTGACGAAGGTGTGGAGCGATGACAGATCTCCGATCACGTCGAGCGATAGGTCGGTGCGGCACAGCCAGGTCCAGCCCTGTCCCATAGAGGCGAGGTGGAGCCATCAGCCAGAGTCAAGTGGCGACGGTCGTGAATGCGCAGTGGTCGCGGTGGTTGGGAGCGCACCGTCTTGGGCGTAGCCTCAGGCTGCTGGGTGACCGTCGTTACCACAACCACGACGTTGGCACAGCCGCCAGCTCGCTCAAACACGGCTTCCAGATCGATCTCGGACAGTGTGCGCTTGTCTTCCTCCTGGAAAGAGTGATGTGAGCCCAAGCGAGTCCCGAAGGATCATGCGCAACACTCGGGGCAGGGCACGCACGGCGGTTATGGTCATGATCTGGTTGGCCAGGGGCTCCTTGTTGGCCCACGCTTCGCGCAAGTCGCTGATAGCCTTGAAGGCACGGTACTGCAGCCACTCCTTGGGGCTCACCCCGAAGGCTTCATAGCGGACTGCGGCCACGTTCGTCGTGGCCACAGTAAATCTGCCGCCCACCCCCACGACAGGTCAATTCTGTTTGGCTGGCACCAAATTGATTGCGCTTCCAAGGTCCGTACTTGGGCGTGAAGGACAGTGGGATGATGGAAAACTTGCCACTGCCGACCTGAAGAGCTTCCGCCTTGTGGGGAATTGTGACCGCGTAATCCTGCTCGACCGCCTCACCGCTCAATCGCTGTGGGCCGGCCAGGGTGAGGGAACAGTTGAGACTAGGCTAGTACATCTCCACAGAGGGAAGGGGCACATACCTGGCCCCAACGGTCGGTAATGTCAGGCGATAGCTTGATGGCGTAGGAACACCCAGGCCGCAACGTGCGTATATTGATACGCGAGCCCTCAGCCACCACCTTGAAATTCTCGGGCTCTGCATGAACAGGTACCATTGTTCAGAAGGCCCTAAATGCGATGAAACATAAAGAGGTGGTTCTAGGTACCCGGAACGACAGTGACCAGCTGCTTGGCGTCGTAGTCGCCGTCGGTGAGAACGGCAGCCAGGGTGTTGGTGAAGGCGAAACAGCCGGCCGTGAAGGAAGCCACCTCGAGAGGGCCGTACGTCTGGCACACCAAATGGAACGTAACACACTGGAATTGAGCCACACGCTCATCTACGGAAGGGCAAAGAGCCTTAACCTTGAAACTGAACTTGGACGCGGTGGTGGAGAGCAGAGGTCCCTCCTCCGAAGGGGTTCCAGGGCCGGTCGTCAGTTCCACCTTGGCGTTCCTGGGCAACTCTTCAACGGGTCTGTAGCACCGAGTGCCCCACAAATAGTGTTGAGCCAGTGGGGGCACATTCCCGGTGCAATTGTCAATTGTACCTGACGATGAGAATGCGCTCCGGGTCTGCCCTTTCGACCAGAGCAGCGATCGATTTATCGGCCACATCGGACGGAGCGATGGCTTCCAGCCCAATCTCTCGGTCCTCCTCCACCACTGCAATGAACAGGGATTTCTCGTTAGCGATGCCCGAGTAGTGTCTGTTGTAAGAAAGAGAGAAGGAGAAATGAGGACGCTGCCGTACGCTTGGCAGTTACGTTGGGCAGCACTTTCGAGGGGTCGATCAGCTGGTCGAATCGCATGAAGATGGTCGGGCGCAAGCCGCAAGCCTGCTCTAGTTCCGACCCCAGCGAGTGCGAAGCGACTCCGATTCTGACCGTAGTGAACGAGAAGACCAGGTCTTCCGCCAACGCCGCCCCCTGTATTGTAGATGACGATCAATTTATGAGGTGGCCTTTCAAAGCACGTGACGCAAACGCGCACCTTGGTGGAGGTCATGGCGGTGCTGTCGACCCTGACCTTGAACTCGGTGCTGCGCGGGAAGCCGCTCTCAGACTCGAACGCCAGTGTATGTACATTGAGCCTGGCACACGACATAGCTGATCAAGGGAGAGCTCTTTTGCTGAAAGGGCGGCCAAGACTTGGCCAAGAGTCACATACCACTTCCATGAACCGTCGATGAATGGCGAGATGGAGACGCCCTCGACGCTGCCCATCTCCTGCAGCTCCTGGTGCGACGTGACCGGAATCATCGGCAGGGAGAAGGTGATGATCACTTGGCTGCTGGGCGTCTTCAGCTCGCCCTCCGGTGAGTACCGCAGCACCCTGTGGGCAATCACATCAGATTTAGGTCAGGGTGCGACAGTCCAATGACTACTGCATGACGATAGCGCAGATAGGGGAAGAAGGTAGTCGTAGGAGTACTTAAGACGTTCAGGCTCACTCTGGCCCTCTTCGGACATGCTCCTCTCATCGTCGTCACCGACCGAGGGGAAGGCTGGGTAACGCGAGCGACCGCCACCACCCTCTCCGCCCTCTTCCTCTTCCATCGCATCTTCGCCGCTTGGCTCTTCCTTCTTGAAGGCGAACGCCGGGGCAGCGTCGGTCTCATCTTCTTCTCCGAAGAGGTCGCTGCCTCGGGGTGCGAACGCACCGAGGGTCTTGAGAAGACCCTCACTCTCCGCGAGGGACAGCTCTTCCGTCGCCCCGTGGTCCTGGCGCATGGCATTCTCGTCTTCGTCTCCGCCGCCGCTCGCCTTTACTGATTCGACCGCGAGCTTGAGCTGCGTTGTGTTGCCTTGCCTCTTCGCGGCGGCCGCGGGAAGCATCAGGCCAGCATTGGTGCCAGACTCAGCCAGCCGCAGCACCAGATGCAGGGTGGCACCATCAGGGATGCCGTATTCCTCTACGAACTTGTCCGCCTGCGACACAGATGCAACAAAAAAGCAAGACCATCATCACCAGCCGCACAACCCACAACAAGGCAACTCTTGCCTGGGCGGGAGGTGGAGGGACCAAAGGCGAACCTCGAGGTTGCGGCCCGCCCAAATGAGGCGTTGTTGTTCTATGGGGATGCCTTCGCTCTTGTGTACGGCCTCGTGTATTTCCTTCACCCGAACGAAGCGGCCCGAGGCCTCAATTGTCTTCCCGGTGAGGGTCTACAGGATGTAGAGGGGGGGGGGTTAGTGCGCATCTTGCCAAGGACCCTCACCGACCGACCCTCACAGCACGGCAAGTAAAACCTTGACGCTCAGGCTCAAAAATGGATGCACTTTCTTCTTTGCCACAGGGGCAGTCGCAGCACTGGTGTCCTTCTCCATCTTCAACCAACCTGGTTCTCTTTGTCTAGTTCTCTAGCCCCCCCCAGTTATTTTGTGGGTGTCCGCACCCTCGCAGCGAATTCTATTCGAGGAAAAACTTAAAATAAAATAAATTCATTTCATTATTATTTCTCAGTTGACAAGTCCAGGCCTGATCGCACTGGTGTCTAGTTGAGGAAGAGGTAGTTCTTGTGGTCAGGCGAGCCGGCGCAGGGCAGGACGAGGGAG
>NW_004457445.1:69501-82032 GCF_000313135.1 Acanthamoeba castellanii str. Neff
GAAGGCGATGACGATGAGCGGAATGCGCAGCTTGCTCCTGAACTTCATCCTCTGTTCACGTTGAGGCCCAATCGGGGTTAGCGGGTTGTTCTCCTCACGTTATTGGGAAAGTGGCGAGTAGGAGGAAGAAGAAGGAGGAAACACAACGTACGTGGAAGCAGTGGAAGGACCAGAGGAAGAGGATGAAGGCCTCGAGCGCCGTGAAGGCGATGGCCAAGATGAGGGCCGCGAAGATGCAGTACCACATGCTCCGGAACTGGTCGGCAAACGGCTTGAAGCAGTCCTCGAAGTAGGAACACTCGACGTCCAGCTTCTCCAGCTTTACCTTCGTGGGGTACTCCGTGAACGTCTCCTCAAACGAATACCTATCGATTTATGATTGATTGATGGATTAATTATTATTTTTGGGTAAAATAAATTCGTATGAGGATTGGAGGGAAATGGGAAATGGGAAATGGGGAAGATGAGAGATTCTTCTTTACCAAGGACTGGGCATGGCGGCGACGAGAAGGCACAGGGCGAAAACGACCGCGCAAAGGAGGATGAGAAACCTCCACTTCATCTTGACTTATGCTTGATTTTGATTGAGGAGGTAGCTAACGATCGTTCTGCGCGTTGCCGTTGTTCTATGCGGTTGTGGCTGGCGAACTTCTCATGAAAAGTAGCAACCATCCTGTTGGGGCAACACTCTTCACTGTTGCAATTGGGCAATTTATTAATTATTTTTAATGGCAGCGAAGCGATTGGCCCGCACCTCAGGAAGAGAGAGGGACCTCACAGTTTGGCGGTGGAGCGGGACTGGCTGCGCTTCTCGAGCTCGACTCGTAGCAGCTCACGGCGGAGGATCTTGCCGCTGGGCGACTTGGGCACCACAGCGATGAACTCGATCTCCTTGGGTCGCTTGTAGGACGTCAGCTTGCTGTGCATGAACGCGTTGATGTCCGCCTTGGTCACGTGCTCATGGCCCTGTGCCACACACCATGACATTAGTGGTTGAGCCAATAACAGTAATAATGAAATAAGAAATGAAAAGGGTGGCGGAAGCCCGACCTTCTTCAAGACGACGAAGGCCTTGGGAATCTCGCCGGCCTCGACGTCAGGAACGCCGATCACGGCCGCATCAGCGACGGCGGGGTGCGAGAGGAGGGCCGCCTCGAGTTCGGCCGGTGCCACTTGCAGACCCTTGAACTTGATCAGCTCCTTGACCCTGCGCAGGCAGGCATACAACAAGCCACCGCTGTGAGCTGATGCCAAAAGGGAGTGATGCACACAGGCACGTACCTGTCGACAATGTAGAAGTAGGAGTCATCATCGGCATAGCCGATGTCGCCAGTCTTCAGCCAGCCGTCTTCGGTGATCATGTCCTTGGTGGCCGCCTCGTTGTTGTAGTACCCCTTCATGATCTGAGGTCCGCGCATCCAGATCTCACCACGCTTGTGCGGCCCGACCGACTCGCCTAGAACCCCGCCCAAACCAACGAGATTTTGTTGTGAATAGGCGCTCAACATGGCCAGGGTCTAGTCAATCTCTTCCCCGAGGAGAGCGAGGGAGTACCAGTGGCAGTGTCAACCAGCCGAAGCTCGGTGTTGCTGAGGAGAGGTCCGATTGAGGCGGGCTGCGCAGCGTGTGGGTGATCCAGGGTGAGTAAGTTTTGAGGAGCACAAGCAAATAAGTGGAGTAGTTGTGGGGGTGGTACCTTGATGGTCTTGGGGTCGTCAGGGGTGACGTGCGTGGTGGGGCTGGTCTCGGTGAGACCGTAGCCCTGCTTGACGATCACGTTGAGCTTCGCCTGGCATTCGGCCTGCAGCTCCGGCCCCAAGGGGGCAGCGCCAGAGTTGATGACCCGCAGCTTGGATAGGTCGTACTGGGCAACGAGCGGGTCCTTGGTCAGCTGGAGAATGATGGGCGGCACCAGGTAGGCCCTCGTAACTCCATAGTCTGAAACGCAAAACACCAACCGTGAGTGAGAGATGTCGTATCGCGTAATTCGGGAGAAGCGCAGCGTACGTTGGCACACATGAAGGAAGTCCTTCAGTTGGTACTTGGGCATGGTGATCAGCGTGACGCCGTGGTAGAGACCGCAGTTCATGATGCACTGCATGCCGTAGATATGGTACATGGGCAGCACAGCGACAAGCACGGCCGACGTGTGAAGCGCGCCCTCGGCGGCCACGCTCTGCAGGACGTTGGCCGTCAGGTTGCGATGGGTGAGCATGACTCCCTTGGGGAGACCCGTGGTGCCAGACGAGTACGGCAGAGCAGCCACGTCGTTCTCCGGGTCGATCACCACCTGCGCGAATTCCGATGCCGTGAGTTGCTGCCACCGTGCTTACCACACATAAGTCTCGGTAGACTTGACGATGGGATTACCTGGTGGAGCCTCTGAAGGTCCTCCTCGGTGGGCGGCTGCATAGTCTCACGGAAGGGGATAGTGCCGGCCACGTCGGTCTGCTTCGTAGAGAACAAGATGATGGGCCTGCCCTCGGCCGCCTTCTTGACCTTTTCTGCACGTGGGCGATCATGGTTGAGAGGCGACTCTTCAACACATTGGACAAGTGGCACACCATGCGCAGGCGGTACGAACCCAAGTCCTCCTCAATGGTGAAGATGATCGAGGCGTTGGAGTGCGTCAGCTGCTTCTGCATCTCCTCCGCCGTGTAGTGCGGGTTGACCGTCGTCAGCGTGCCGCCGGTAGAAACAACTCCCTGCCAAACACACCAAGCGTAAGCACCTTTCAAATAAAATAAAAATTATAAATAGAAACTATGACAGGAAAATAGGCTATTATTATTAAAAAATAGAAATAAAATACTACAATTATTAAAAATTGGCGAGATATTGGAGGGGTCGGCGTACGTGGAAGACAATGGCGTACTCGGGGAGGTTGTAGGAAATGAGGGCGAGGGTTTGGCCCTTGCCGAAGCCTCGGCGCAGCAGCCACGCGCCGAAGGCCTCAATACCGGACCGCAGGGCGCCGTAGGTCAAGGTGCGGCCGGTGACCGAGTCCACCAGGGCCGGCTTGGCCTGGTCGTGCTGCGCCATACGGTCCAGCAGGAACTTGTGGTAGGGCACATTGGGCAGCTGTACTGTCGGATACGGGCTCCGGTAGATGTGTACGTTCTTGTCCATAGTTCGCGGGGCTGAACAACAGCGGTATCGGGGCACAGTTGGCGAGTGACTCTCTTCGTAGCGAGAAAGAAAAAGACTCGGCCAACAAGCAGCAACTGAAGCGCACCAAGTAACTCTCCGAAAAAGTAGTTTCCCGCCAGTAGGAACCTTGTTGCGGAGCTTTATGGACGAGTTGAAACATTTACGGAAATTTGGGGAACTTTATTGAGGTGCGCAAAAGTTGCAGCTTGCTTTTCTTTGAGGTTTTCTTTTGGAGAACCAACACACCGAGTCAAATCGACAAGAAGAGACTTAATCGAAGAGCAATCATGGCAGAGGTAGCTTGCCTTCATGGATCTCCGTTTGTTTTTTGCTCATCTCCTAATTTCAATCAATAGGCGAGATTGGGCGCAGACGAGGTAAACTCGATAATGAAGGAGGTTCGACATGCTCCATCCCCTCTCGCGATTTTTAATTATTAATTTGATAGCGTGCATTGTAGGCCACCGAGGAGACGCTTGCTGGTCACCAGTTCGTCTACGCCGACATCTCTAAGTGGACAAAGGAGATCATGGACACTTGCATCAGAAACCTCAGTGCACTCAAGAAGCCCTACAAGTTCATTGGTACCTTCGTCTTGCTGTTCTTTGCTTCCCGCGTCACTGCGACGCCATTCGGCACTCCTTGTTGCGTGCAGAGGACCTCCTCGGTCGAGCCGAGTGTCTTCTCTCTTTGCTTTCTTGTCAAGGCTCACCTTGTCGTGCTTCCCCCTTACCATTCTGGCGTTGGTGCTGCCGCAGTCACATGCGTAATCATGCAGAAGAAGGGTGCCGGCTTCCATGAGGCCAGCTCGTGCTACTGGGACAGCGCAAACGATCGTACTTCTCTCTTTCCTCCTTGCTCTTGTGCCGTTGTTGACGTTGCTCACGGGCGCGCTCCACTCGTTGCTCCGTGTAGTGAGCTATTCGTACCGTTGGGAGAACAAATCAATGCACTGCATCACGTCCGTGTTCGCCATCAGCCTCTACGCTGGCAACCCCGCACCCGCGAACTGAGTGAGGTGCATTTTATTTTGTTATTGTTATTATTTATTAGTGCCTTACATTTTGTTTTATCGTTACGGCAGGAATTATTTGAAGATCGTACGGAGAAAAGGACAAGGCGTGTTTGTAAAGTCGGTCGTAACCATTTATTTTATTTAACAGTTTATTTTATTATCTTTCCTTCCTTTCTTCCCTCCTCCCTCCCTTCACCGAGCTTGTTGCATGTCGTTCCTTAGGATGCCCTCGCACATGTGCGTTACCTTCCTGGCGCTCACACCCGGTGTCCCGCTTACCATTCTGGCGTTGATGCTCGCTTTGATCTGGCGTTGCGCTACAGTGCAGGGCTGGTCCACAAAGCCCACTTCGCGCTCGCCTACCTTCCTCGGCCCAGCGCGTGGCCCTGCCCTCTACAGCGCTCTCCCCATGGCGCTCTCCCCATGCCATGGCGATCAGCTGCGAGTCAACAGGTTTGGCCCCGGCCAATGGTTTGATTTCTCTTCTCTCGGAAATCAAAGGCCAGGTCCTAATTTGGGTCACTCCTTTTTTGGCAACCCCGCGAATTGCGCCTGTATGGGCGGTCTTTTCTTTTCTTTTCGTTGAGTGAGCGAGCTAGGCGAGAGAGTGCTGTGTGTACGTCTCGACTACCTGCTTGTGGGTCCTTCCATCTTCGAGACTCTCGACCAGAGCTCTACTACATCTCTCTTTGGAAAGCTCTTCGGCATCAGCCCGCTCGCCTCACTTCACATCCGCCTTTTTTCTCCTCTCCACTACTTCACCATCATCCACATCACTTACCTATTTTTATCATTTATTTTGCCCTCTCTTTTGAACGCACTCGTTACCTTCTCCCTCCCGCCACTCCTAATCGAGCAGACCTCGTCCCGTTCGCGAACAAGAACCTCAAGACGACGACTCGTCCTGCTCCTCGGCCCTGAGGCCTTCATCACTTACCACACAGCCCTTTCCTCGATTCGACCTACCCACAAGATGAGTCTCCTCTCACCCTCGGAAGCCACTTTCTTCGGCTTCGAGGACCACACGATGGACATCAGCGAGTTCTTCGCCGGCTCGGACGACCTGCTCTCGGAGGGGTTCGGTATGGAGACCCACTCGCTCCTGCCCTCACCGCCCGAGATCCGACGTAGCGGCGGCAGCCAGGTTGCATCGGCATCGTCGTCCACGACCTGTCCGACCAGCCTCTTCTACCACCAGCCGTTGGTGGGCGACGAGGAGAGCGGACCCGAGAGCGAGGACCAACAGACGCCGTGCTCATCTGCCTCTTCTTCTTCTTCGTCATCGTCGCAAGGCGCAACCGAGACCAGCGCGAATGATGAAGGGTGGACCAAGGAGGACACGCTGCGGCTGACCGACCTGGTCAAGTTCTACGGCCACAACTGGCAGGAGATTGCCAAGTCCTTCGAGGGCAATACTCACAGCTCCGAGGTACTCCCCTTCTCCTTCATCTTCGTTCTCTTCACAACTTGAGACTGGTGTTGAGGTGGCGGATGTGACCACAATACAACAGGATTGCCAGCAACAGTACCAGATCTTGATCGACTACGTGACGAAGCAGAACCAACTTCAGCTTCTCGAGACGGCCGACGAGTCTGACCCGTCGGGCTCGCCGTCGCCCGCGTGCGAGTTCTTATTCTCGAGCCCCGGCGACAGCAGCATTGACCCGTTCATCATGCAGGCTCTCGGAGAGAACGAGATCGTGATGGAAATGGGCAACCTGGGCGACTACACCCCCGTCTCCGGCCTGAATCATCACCACCACCACCACTCGCACCACCACCTTCATCACCACAGCCACCTCTCGCGCCCGCACCAGCACATCGACATGGCCTCGGTGAACAGCATGAACGCCGCGAGCCTGCTCGAGATGAACCCGCTCAGCGCCCTCAGCGGTATGGGCATCACGATGGAGTCCTATGGCCTCCGCCAGCAGCCCGTCCGCCGGTTCACCATGGTGCCCTCCGCGTCGATGAGCGTCATCCACCCGCCGACCAAGTCCCGCAAGACGTCCTCTGGGTCTGGCACCAAGGCCTCGTCCAAGAATTCGAAGAAGGCGGACAAGGCCAAGAAGAAGGCCCTGCGCCGCGCCGAGAAGGAGAAGCGGAAGGAGCAGCGACGACGCAAGCGCGAGAAGAAGCAGAAGCTCAATGAGAAAAAGCGGGCGGAGAAGGAGGGCCAGCAGCAGCTCGGAGAGGCCGTCGTCGAGAAGGAGCCCAGCGTCGGCAAGAAGCGAGAGCGGGACGAGTCCCACAAGCCGCACCCGGCCAAGGAGTTCCACAAGCAGCCACGGCTCGAGTCGTCGAGCAAATCGGGAACCAAGCCTAAAGAGTCAAAGGGCACGCCGAAGAAGAGCAAGTCGAGCATCAAGGTCAAGCCCGAGCCCATCGACGCGACCGAGGGTGCGCCCACGGCCGCCTTCATCAGCGCGGGGCCTGCGCCGACCTCGGCCTTTCTTGCCTCCCCAACCCCTACCTCCACCGCGGCCCCTACGGCCCCGGCTTCCACTCCTATCCCCAGCAATATCAGCGCCGCTGCTAAGATGGCCGCCTCGCTCGGACCGTCGATGTTGTCGCTGGCCAGCGCCGTCCAGTTCCAGCAGCGCACAAACTACGGCCAGCCAATGCTGACGCAACAGCGCATGCACTATCCAATGATCATGCCCCGCCTCCAGCCGCCGTCGGTCCTTCCTCCCGCGGTGCAGGGTCTCTTGCCCCCGCCCGTCTCCGCCACGGCTGCCGCGGCGGCTGTGGTAGCGGCCACGGCCTCGATGTGCGGCGTCATCCTCCCCAACCCGCCCTCTACCAGCCGCACCAACTCGCCGACTCCGCCGCTCTCATCCGCCTCCTCGCCCTCATTGTTCCGTGTTCAGTCATCGGGAGCGGCGACAGCGCCCAACACCAGCCCCAGAGGCTCGAGCCCCGCCAGCGCCTTGGTTGGTGCCAGCGCCGCCGTCGCCGGTGAGCACTCGCTTGCCCCATCGACGACCGCGCCTGTGTCGGTCGGCGCGCCCTCTGCCGCTGATGGTACCGCCTCTGGAGCACCTGTCCCCCCAGAAGCTTCCCCGATGCTCGATTTAGCCCCGGGCCGCGCATCGCCCACCACAACCCCCGTACGTTCATTCCCTTCTTCCTGCTCTCGTGCACAGTCTTACTCACGCGTACGATGGGCTTCGTGGTACCCAACTGGCGCAACGCAGCCCCACACGCCCACCGCATCAACACCGGCCAGTGCGACGGTCCCGGCATCGCCCGCCTCGGCCTCGGCTGTGGGCGACGCCGCCAATGTCAAGCGGAAGCAGCCTGAGGACACTGAGTCCCAGGAGGAGGCTGACAAGATTGCCGCCGCGGTCGCCGCCTGCCTGGCCGGCCCGGCCAAGAAGCGCAAGCGCAGGACCGCGGCCGAGATCGAGCGCAAGTACAAGTGCGAGATGCCCAACTGCACCAAGTCCTACGGCAGCGAGGGCGCACTCAAGATGCACGTCAAGCTCAAGCACCCGGGGGTCAAGCAGCCGGCGCTGAAGACTCCCACAGGGGTGGCGCCGCGTATCAACACTCCGTCATCGCTGCCGCTGCTCCTCCAGTTCCCGCTGCCGTTCATGCCGGGTCTCATGGGGGGCTCGCAGCCCATCTTCCCCGCCCCGTCCCCGGCGGCCCTTGCGGCAGCCAACTCAGCCCTGGTCTCGGCCATGAACGCCTCGGCGGCGTCCGTCCCATCGCCTGTTCCTCGCCCACAAGCGCAGGCCACCTCGCCGCCGACCCCATCTCCGGCCACGCCCACGGCCGCGACCATCGCCCCTGCTGCCGGGTCGGCACCAGCGCCTTCATTCCTTGCGACGCCGTCGGTGTCGTCATCTTCACCATTGCCGTCGTCGACCAGTTCCTCGAGCTCGAGCTCGATGTTGTCGTCGCCATCCCCGGCAGTGCCCCGAGTGTCCGCCGCCTCGCTCATCCACAAGCTCAGTGCGTTCCTGGCGTCCTCGCCCTCGCCGGCGTCGGCCTTCAGCTCGTTCTCCGTGCACGGAGCCCCGATGACCTCACCCTTTGCGCGCTCGACGCCCACGTCTTCGCTGCCGACACCCACCCGCGCGGCATCCGCCACAACAACGCCGGCGCTTGCGCTCCCCAGCGCGCCGGCGGCCGCGGCTTCCTCCGACTCGGTCCTGGTGGTCCCTTCACTGGTGTTCCCGACCGTGCTGTCCGACCTCAAACTACCTTCATCGCCCGCGGCGGCCCCGCTCCTCTTTGAGGCCGTCGCAACGCTGCCCACGGCCGCGGCACCTACCGCCGCCACTGCCCCCGGCGGTGACCAGCAGCTGGCTCTGTTGCCGTGCAAGCTGGAGATCATCGAGGCCTCCGATAGTTGTGGTGGGTTCGACAGCGCGTACTCGAGTCCGAGGCTGGCCAGCGACGACATCTCGTCGTCTACTTCGCCGTCATCGCCGTCAGGTTCGCCCTCGCCCATGTCGCCGCCGGTGTCGGCCGCCGACCTGCTCGTGGACACGCTGGGCGAGGGCGTGCTCTCTCTGCCCTCGGCTACGCTCATGGACGAGGAGTCGGCCACGACCGCCCCCGACCCCGGCGCCACGGCTATCGCCTCCGACGACCTCCACACGATGCTATCGATCAGCGAGGCCAACCTGGGCGACGTACGGGGCGCTGTGGGCAACAGCAATAACAACGGCAACGGCAAAGGCGGTGCCAGCAGCGACTCAGTTGGCGCTGGTGGCTCGGTTCAGCCGCCGTTCGACCTGCCCTCGTCCTTCTTCAACCCGCTGAGCTTCGCGGGCGACGAGCTGGAGCATATGCGCCCACCAGCCGAGCGCGAGGCCGCACCTGCGCCCGAATCGAACCAACCCTCGCTGCAGTCATTGACCGTCGCCCCGTCGTTCGGCGGTGGCGTCTACGACGACGACGATGTGCGACTGCAGCGTGCGCTGGACGGTCAAGGGCAGAACGAGGACCACCTGCTGGACGAACCGCCCTTCCACACGGGCGCGTTCCTCGTGAACGGTTGCAGCGACGACCTCTCACAGTCCCGGCTCAGCTTCTCGCAGCACACGATCGACTCCCTCTGAAGACCCACTTTCCTTCACTCTACTCTTTCACTCTCTTCCCCATCATCTTCTCTTTCTTTCCCTCCTCTACGTCGTTCCTGCACATCTTCACCTCTTCACCTTCTGGTCTTCTTCTTGACTTCTCTACGCGCGCGGGAAGGAAGACGAGCTCTCGACAAAACGTCGAGCCCCCTGGGACAACGACTGCCGGTCTGGTCGTTCGACTCACGGGCAACACCCCCAACTTCCCCGCCAGCTTCGCATCATCATCATCACTCCTTCATCTACGCGGCTCACCCCTCGAACTGTCGACGCGCGCTTCTTCGCGACATGAAGATCACCAACACAGACCCCCTCAGAGGACGACATTCGAGCGGCCGTCATCATCATCACCACCCTTCTCCTCCTTCTCCTTCTAGCGTGAGACGTTCGCCAGCACGGTGCGACAAGTCGAAGGCCTAATCTACGATCGGCCTCTCAACTACGCGACGTCATCACCCACATCTTCTTCCACTACTTCTGCAACGCAGGGACGCATCTCTCGCGAAGCGCGAAGGCCATCACCAGAACAGACTGCACTACGTACACTTGTGAATACTACTCCTCCCCCCTCTCTTCCGCTATTCCTTCCCGCATCAACGCGATCGAATACGCCCCTGCACATACGGCCTTCTTCATCACCACCACCAAGCATCTCCCCCCCCCCTCATGTGAATAACTTGAGTATAGCCCAATACATTCCTTCACACAACTTCGCGCCAGTCGTGTGAGTACTGGTGGCGGGAACGGGGCAATATTGTATTTACATGAGAGAGGTTCATCGTTGTGGTGTTGGGGGAGACTTGGCCCTCTGACTGCGTCGCTTGGCCTGCAGTCGCGCTTCCCACCGCGCAAGCAGCGTTCGCACCTGCGCCAGGCTCAGGGGCTGCACTCACCGCGGGAGTGAGTTCTAATATTATATAAATAAGAAAAATGCAATAGTCAAATGAACGCACCTTGGCGAGGAAGTCGTCCATCACCTGGAGGTACCGGTCGCGGTCCTCCTTCATGGCGCTCGCCGTCATCGCGATGATCACGGGCTGCTGCTTCTGGGGCAGCATCTCGCGGATCTTCAGCGAACACTCCATCCTGATCAAGTCGAGTGGTTGGGCATCATCACCACTCATTATTATCAGCCTCAGCTCCGCGAGAAGAAGACGACGAAGAAGAAGAGGGTACCCGTCCATGAGGGGCATCATGATGTCCATGAGTACGATGTCGAAGGCCTCCTGGTTGAGGGCCTCGAGGGCCTCCACTCCGTTGGTCACCGTCCGCACGTGCCGATAGTTGAGCTTCTCCAGGATCCGCAGCATCAGCTTCGTGTTGATCCCGTTGTCGTCCGCCATCAGCACCCGCAGCTCGTAATCATCATCGTAGCCTTCACCCTCGACTCCTTCTTCCTCTTTCTCGTCTTCGTTCTTTTCTCTTTCGCTTTCGCTTTTCTCTTCGTTCTTTTTTTCTTCGCGCGGTGACGTCGCGACACTGTCGCTGTCATCGACAACGACCGTCGTCACGACGCCGCCTCTTCTTCGCTCTTTTGACTGCTTCCGCATGTCCCGCCAGCCCTGCTCCTCCGCCAGCTTGAGCGTGACCCCCGTCGCCCGCGGGCTCACACCCGCGCCCGGGCTGGTCGTGGTCGTAGTGGTGTCGCCGCGGCGGCTGCGCTCGAGCTTGGCGCGCTTGTAGGTCGATACGGCCTCCTCGCGCTCGGCATAGGTGAGGTCCTGCTCGGCTGGCGCGAACGAGCTCCGCGCGAGCGACCTCAAGTCCGGCGCGACCGACGACACCGGCGACAGCTTCTTGCGTCGGCCGCCGGCGATGACGTCCATCACCGGCCACTCGGTGCACAGCGTCTCGGCCTTCTCCTGCTTGGCCTCGTGTCGTCGGGCCTCCACCTCGTGTTGGTCCGCCACGCGCGCCTTGATCGTGAACCGCACCGCCGTCCCCTTGTTCTCTTGACTCTTAATCTCCACCTCGCCTGTCAACACACATCGTGTGCGTGTCGTGTCGTGTAGCCGTAAGAATGGTGTGTGTTGTCGCGTGTGCGGCCGCGTGTGTGCGTGTGCGTGTGCGTGTGCGTGTGCGTGTGTACCGCCAAAGAGTTCGACGAGCTGTTTGCATATGGCGAGCCCGAGGCCGGTGCCGCCGAACCGCCGGGAGATGGAGGTGTCGGCCTGCACGAACGGTTCGTCGATCCGATCGAGCATGTGCCGCGGGATGCCGATGCCCGTGTCGCGCACCGTGATGCTCAGCGTCGCCACCTCCTCCGCCAGCTTGTGGGCGACCACCGCCTGGTCCACCTCGTCCAGCACCTCATCATCGTCGTCACCACCACTTGCGCCGACGACGGTGGGCGGCCGCGGCAATGACCGGCCGCCGGTCGTGGGCAGCGCTGCGGGCGAGTGCGGGGAGGCCGGCTGGGGCGACGGTGAGGGCGACCGGACGCGCTCTGTGAGTCTGGCCCTGGGCCGGTCGACGAGGTTGGTCTGGATGTCGACCAGCCGGATGTCGATGTCGATCGCGCCGCCGTTCGTGAACTTGACCGAATTGCCGACCTGGGCGAACCACCACCACACGAACGAACGTCACCTCCAACGACATGGCTGCGTGTGCGGTTGTGTGTGTGTGTGTGTGTGTGGCGAGTGCGGTGTGCGTGTGCGTACCAGATTGCACAGGATTTGTCGTAGCCGAGTGGCGTCGGTGATGACGTACTTGGGCACGGCGGGGTCGATGCAAACACTAGCGCGAGCGAGAGAGAGAGAGAGAGAGAATTAGAACGAGGTGGTTGGTCCAGACCAGACAATGGAGTGAGATGGATAGTCAAGGGCAGTACTTGATGATGTTGTGGTGGTTGCTGGCCTCGCGCGAGAACAGGTTCACCACGTCTTTGACCACTTCGCGCACTTCGCTGCATCGCATTTCGAGTTTGAGCTTCCCGACATCCACCTGGGCAGGACACGCGCGCGCCGAGTGAGCTACACACCTCCACTACACACACACACGACACACACGACACACACACGACACACACACGACACACACGACATACACACGACACACACACGACACACACACGACACACACCTGACAACACGACAAGGAGCACGCACCCGTGAATAGTCGAGGATATCCTCGATGATCCGGAGGAGCGTGGCTCCGCTCTTGTTGATGGTCTGCACGTAGTCCCTCTGCTCTCGGTCGAGCCGGGTCTGGAGCAGCAGGCTTGTCATTCCGATCACCCCGTTCAATGGCGTACGATCTCGTGACTAATGC
>NW_004457445.1:82061-119291 GCF_000313135.1 Acanthamoeba castellanii str. Neff
ACCACCACACGAACGAACGTCACCTCCAACGACATGGCTGCGTGTGCGGTCGTGTGTGTGTGTGTGTGTGTGTGTGTGTGTGGCAAGTGCAGTGTGCGTGTGCGTACCAGATTGCACAGGATTTGTCGTAGCCGAGTGGCGTCGGTGATGACGTACTTGGGCACGGCGGGGTCGATGCAAACACTAGCGCGACCGAGAGAGAGAATTAGAACGAGGTGGTTGGCTGGTCAGACCAGACAATTGAGTGAGATGGATAGTTAAGGGCAGTACTTGATGATGTTGTGGTGGTTGCTGGCCTCGCGCGAGAACAGGTTCACCACGTCTTTGACCACTTCGCGCACTTCACTGCATCGCATTTCGAGTTTGAGCTTCCCGACATCCACCTGGACAGGACACGCGCCGAGTGAGCTACACACCTCCACTACACACGACACACACGACACACACGACACACACGACACACACACCTGACAACACGACAAGGAGCACGCACCCGTGAATAGTCGAGGATATCCTCGATGATCCGGAGGAGCGTGGCTCCGCTCTTGTTGATGGTCTGCACGTAGTCCCTCTGCTCTCGGTCGAGCCGGGTCTGGAGCAGCAGGCTCGTCATTCCGATCACCCCGTTCAATGGCGTACGAATCTCGTGACTAATGCAACCCACACGTTAGTGACTTCGTTCTGTGCTGTGTGTGTGTGTGAGAGAGAGAGAGTGTGTGTGTGTGTGTGTGTGTGTGTGTGTGTGTTGTGTGTGTGTTCTGTGCTGTGTGTGGTACCTCATGTTGGCCAGGAAGTTGGTCTTGGCCTGGGCCATCTTGTCGGCGTTGATTTTGGCGATTTTGAGGTCCGTCACGTCAATGCACGAGCCTATGAACCCCAAAAATTTGTGGGTGGCCTCACCACCCTCCCCCTTGGCGTAGCGCGGAACCTGCATCGATCGATGACACACCGTGTGAGTCGCACACACCACCGCACACACCACCGCACACGCACACACCGTACACACCGCGCACACACCGCACACACACGCGACGGGGAGCGTACGCCGTTGTCGAGGATCCATCGGTACTGGCCGTCGTGGCGCATGAGCTCGTACTCCATGGAGAAGGGCTGGCGCGCGTCGAAGGCCGCGACGTAGACATCGCAGCAGCCCGCCCGCTGCTCCGGCCGCACGCCCTCGAGCCACCCGTAGCCGTACTCCTGATCGAACGTCCGGCCCGCGAAGTCAAGCCACGCCTTGTTGAAGTACGTGCACTCCTTCGTCAAGTCTGCACACCACCGCCGCACACACCGCCGCACACACCACCGCACACACCGCCGCACACACAACCGCACACAACCGCACGCACCACCGCCCACGCCGCACGTGAGAAAAGAGGAACGAAAGAATAGAGGAGGAGGAGGAGGAGGAGGTGAGCCGAACCGGACATCCAGATCATGACTGGCGCGGAGTCGGCGACGTGGACCCAGCGCTCCTCGCTCTCGGCCCACTGGTGGCGTGTCTCGCACAGGGCGTCCTCGAGCACGGTCCGCTGCGCTTCGCACTCGGTGAGCTGCGCGCGCAGCCGGGCGAGCTCCTCTTTCATCTTGCGTCTCTTCTCCTTCTTCTTCCTTTTTTTCTCCAAGGCCTTGGCCTCTTCCTCCATCATCCAAGAAGAAGAAGAAGAAGTCGTGTGCGGTGTAAGTTCTCCGCTCTCCTCCGCCCTTTCCATCTTCTTCTTCTTCTTACGATTCTCTGCTTCCAAATCGACTTTCATCTCCCCGCCGGGCAGAGACATCATCGCACGTCAACCACCTGGCGCTCCTCCTTCGTCTTCTTCGTTGTGGTGGCTCCTCCTCGACTGCAGGCGTCGTAGGAAGAAGCCAGCCACGACGCCTAGAATGGTGGCTTTGCAGCGGCTCCGGAGCTGTGCGAGAGAACAGTTGATGAACGATTAGCTTCGTCTTCAGAGAGAGAGAGAGAGAAAAAAACAAAACGTGTAAAGTTCGGAAGAGCACGCGCGAGACGTCGTCGGTGAGGTTTGCGTTGCTCCGTGGAAATGAATTAATTATTTTCTCAAATGAAAACCGAGATATTTCTTTCATTTTATTTTTTACTTTCGCCCAAAGAGAAGAAAGACAGGTACCGGGTGAAGGAGCAAGGGCCGCGTTGCTCTCTATAATCTTGAGAATAATATGAAATGAAACCGGTTGCGTTCGTGGTGGGCCTGGGCTCCGTGTGTCGTAGGTTGTGCCAAACGCTGCGAGCGAGAAGGCGTTGGCACGACGAGCCGCGTGTGCTTCTCACTCTTAGCGCACTGGGACCAACGGGTTGAAGAAATGCAGTGCGAAAGGGAGAGAGCCAAGGGCACAATGAACATGAAGCTACACGACCCTGACAGTGCCATCTTGGCGGGCGCCGCAGTCGGGATGGCAGGCGGCACGCTTTCCGGCCCGAGGAAGCGGCCCGCGGCTCCCCTGAGCTTCCACAGAACCGCGCCACTGGGACCCCACAGCACTGCCACTGACTGCAACTGAGTTCAGATTGCCAGTGCTGTCACCGAGCAGGTGCCGCAGGGATCTGTGCCCAGGGACGTCTGTGGCCGGGGACCTTCTTCTTTGCCTTGTTTGGCGCAGCCCGTGACAGAGCTGTCATTCTTGACAGGTTAGGGTACTCTGACCGGGGCTGTCTTGACACCGGTCTGGCTGGCCTCAGGCGACGCCAGAGCGTGAAGCTCACTTCTTCCGAGAGGGCCAATCAAGACCTACTTTAGAAGGCCCGAGTCGCAGTATTTCTTTTAAAGAGTGAGAACGAACGAATGACACGGGGCATCTCAGCGTAGCTCTACGCCCAGCTTGACCGGCACCTCATCGCGCACCTTCGCTTGAAGTTCGTTGATCTCCTCGTTGGTGAGCGACCTGCACATCGAGCCAAATTGTGCGCGCGCGCGTGTGTGTGAATGTAACATTATGTGAGTTGTGTGAATGTTGAGTGGAGTGTGTGTCGCTCTTGGTCTCAGGGATGTATTCATAACTGAAGCAAAAAAAGAGAAAGAAGAGGTGGCGCACGCGCACCTGTCCATGGATCTGTAGGTGATGCGGAAGCAGAGGGAGGTGCGGTTGGTCTTTGGGTGTGTGAACTTGTCCACCACCTCCACACACTCCACCAGATCACCCGCAACCTTTTTGGGGGCGTGTCGTGTGTGGCGTGTGATTAGGCAGCGCGGGCAATTGTCAAAACCGACCGCCCGCACGACCGGAAATACCCGCCGCGGCCGGGGGCTAGAAAGAGAGAGAGAAAGACAGGAAACAAACCTGGCCCACGAGCTCAAAGAAGGCATTTTCGTGGAAGTGGTCGGGCACCCAGAAGGTGATGTCCTTATAGCACGGCGGGAACTTGCTGTAGGACTGAAATTTCACGTTCTCGCCTGCACCGGCAACGGTAAGCGTGCACGCACAAACACACGGCACATGACACACAACACACGCACGACACACGACACACGACGCACGACACGGGTTGAGAAACTGTGAACATGCAGTGAAGCACGACCTCAAAATAAAACAAAACAAGGAGCTGGGGATACCGGAGGCGAATTGGTCGAGGAAGCGCCTGTCTTGGGACCAGAAGAGGCGGATGTCGGGGATGTCGAAGAGCACCATCGCCAGCCGCTCCAGGCCCAGCCCAAACGCCCACCCGACATTGCCCTCCGCGCCGTAGCCGCCATCTTCCCATCGGAAGCCGCATGTGAGCCGCGGCGGACTCGAGCGCTCATCAAGCAGGGGTGGGAACGGGGCAAAGAGGAGGAACCTTCGCTGATGGGCATGCCGCAGTTGCGGACGATTTGCGGGTTGACGATGCCGCAGCCCAGGACCTCGAGCCACTTGTTCTCGAAGAAGATCTCCATTTCCCACGAGGGATGCGTGAAGGGGAAGTAGGCGTCCACCCACCTTGACATGGCACATACATTTCAATATACATTTTCACAGACATATATTGGAATGCAAATATATATGGTAGGTAGGTATTGGGGGGGGGGAATATGCGTACCGCACTTGCACTTTGCCGAAGACGGCGCTGATCATGCCCTCGAGGGCGTCCTTCATGTCTGCGGCGACGAACTCCTCGGGAGTCTTGTTCTGCGCTTTGAGCTGCTCGGGCGTGAAGATGCGCACTCCCTCCATCTGGTGGAAGACCTGATCCGACCGAATGTGCGCAGCGATGAGAGATGTGTCACGTGTGTGTCGCGCGCGTGCGGCGTGCGGCGTGCATCGTACAGGGTAGTGCGTCTTGTCGATGGCGTCGCGGCGGTAGACGTCGCCGGTGACCAAAAACTGGCGCTCGCCGCTTCGCATCAGCTCAGCTTGGTGGGCCGACGTGTGCGTACTGCGGCGGCAGTAAGAAAAGGGAGGAAATGGGGCTAATGAGACCCACTGCGCACGCCCCGAAAGCCGCGGGCAACTCGCTAGCGCGTGTTGGCGTACCGCAACAGCGTCGATTTGTTGAGGTAGTAAGTGTCGTTGGCGCTGCGACCGACGTGGTCCACGGGGAAGAGAAGATCATCGAAATTTTGCTGCGGGTCAGGAGCGCATTCGTGTGTCGTCGTGTCGTGTTGTTCGTGTTAGACAGCCTGAACTGGGCCGATGGCGAGGGAATGGGCCGCGCACCTTGACAGACACGACCGGCTTGAAGGAGTCGTAGATGTTGAAGAGCGGCTTGTTGTCCTCAGTCGTGTACTTGTTCACAAAGTACTGCTCGATCCTCTTCTTGATCGTGTTCAGCGGATGTTTGTCCTCCTTGTGCAGGTTGGTACCGATCTTGCCCAGAATACGATCGGTCACGTTCGTCACCTCGTCAGGCTCGATGCCGTGCTCTATGTGTCGTGTGGCCAACAGCACCGCCGGTGAGCGAAAGTGGTGTGTAGACCAAGGGAGAAGGCGCACCCTTGAAGGAGAACGAGGAGGCATAGAAGCGCTTGGCGGCCGAGCTCAGACGTAAGGGCTGGGCCTGCTCGAGAAGGTGGCAACGAGTCGCGAGCACACTGCCGGAGGCGGGTGTCCCCAAAACCCGCGGTCGCAGCTGGAGAGACACGCCTGGGTCCCACAAAGGTGGCATATCACCAGGTAAATATGAATATAAATATAAATAAATACAACAGCAGATGAAACGACAAAATTAGAGGAAGGCAGCAAACTTATGCTCCGGATTTAAATTGATCAGGGGAAGTTTACCTCGAGAGGAGCCAAGGGTGAGCGAGGCGCCAGCGCGGCGACTTGCGCAGTGAATCGAAGTGGATGCCGATCTATGTGCCGTACGCATGTTGTGTTGGTGAAAAATCAAAATATATTTCTTTTCTCTTTGTTTTTAAGTTGTTGTCGACATCACGCGTGCTTGTGCGCACCGGCTGGCGAGGGGACCGGGGCCGACGTCGCTGTTGTCGGCGCCGACGTTTGGATCTCTCGCTGGAGCTGGCGGTGCACCCACGACCGAGCTACGCCCCAGAAGCGAGGAATCTCGGGATCAGACATGGCCACCGCGGAGAAGAAGAACTGATGATTGAAGAAATTGGTTAGTGTGAGTTTCTTCCTTGACGAGGCTTACCTCTCTTTGTGTCAAGTGCGAGAGGTAAAGGGTACCTGGTAGTCGTGGTTCATGTTCTTGCCGAGGTCCATCTCGGCCTCGATGCCCGCGTCAACGGCCTTGTGGTAGTACCGCATGATGTCCCCGAGCAACGGCTCCACATCGCCTGCACGATGTACAAAGCCAACCGGTGAACTCACATTCGCAACAACACACAACACTGGGGATACATGGCTTCGTACCTGCAGAGATCAGAAGTGGAGGGAATCCACGCATGTCGCCGTAGACCGGCGAAATGTAGGGCGAGCAGATGTCGAACGTGTCCGGCTCTTGCTGATGCCGCTTCTGGCGCATCGCCTCGGCGGCGTTGGTCGGGCCAACGAGCCTCCCCTCAGCGCCAGCGTCGGCGTTGTGGTCGTCGGCCTCCACCTCGACAGGTCCCTCCTCGTACCGCTTTTCGCCGATGGCGATCTGGCACTCGGCCACCTCCGCCGCGCTCCTGGCTGCAGACTTGGCCAGCAGGTTTGTGCTGCTCAGCACTGAGTTGCTGCGGCGCAGTCGGTCGCGCCAGATCTGCGTCGGTGTGAGTAGCTCGGCAGCGGGCTCGTCGTCGTCGATATAGATGGCCGGCGGCTGCTGCGCTTGGCCGTTGGTCGGCTGCTGTGGAGCGATGGCCGACGATTGCGGCACCGCGACGGTGGCTTGCGCGCTGCAGTGCTGTTTCTTCGACTTCGATTGGAGTCGACGCTGCCTGCGCTGGTGGAAGAGCTTGACAATGCCATTCCACTCCCTCCGCGTCTGCTTTTCCTTCTTCTTCGCCGCCGGGGGGTCGGTGGCCTCAAGCCCCAGATAGGCCAGCGCAAACCTGTACAGCAATCGTTGGCCAACAATCGTGTGTGTCGCGTGTGTGTGCATATGTGCATCTGTATGCGTGTCGTGTGACATGAGCGCGCTCACCTGACGCTGATGTTGTAAGGCCTGAACTTCATCTGGCCCCAGCTTTCCGGAGAGTGGACCGAGCTATTCTCGCTCACGTCGATCCACGGCGAGATCTGCATGGCGGCCAGCGGCATGCTGGGGTACTTGCCGGCCTGGTCCTCGTCCAGCTCGAACGGGATCCGGTGTCGTCGCAACAGCTCCATGTCGAACCCGATGGCCTTCAGCGTCGGCATACTCGCCGTCTCGTCGCCGCCGTCGAGGCCCTCGAGCGCGCCGCGATTGACATCATCGCCATCTTCAAGCGCTGCTTCGTCGTCGTCGGTGGTCTGGCTCGGCGTGTCGACCTTCTCCTTGCGCTTCACACGGCGGCCCTCTGCGCTGCTGGCTTTCCGGTTGTGTTTGGCCTGCTTCTCCTTGGTCACGCGCTGGCGCGCGCGCTCGGCCGAGCTCTTGAAGTCGGCCATCGACTGGCGCCGCACGCCGAGCTGCCGGTGCAGCTGTCGCTCCTTCTCCGCCTCCTCTTCGTCTTCGTCGTCGAATTCCAGCTCTCCTTCGTCCTGCAGTCGCTCCTGCTCCTGCTTGCTCGTTTCATCGACGATCTGCTCCGGCTCGTTGACTTCCTTGCCCTTGCCCTTGCCCTTTGCCATGGCCTGAATCGGCTCGGCGTCAATCTCCACCGCCGGTCGGATCTGTACCCGGCCGCGAGTGAGATCCCGGCATCGTAGATGAACGAAGAAGAACGAAGGAGAAATGATGAGATTGAGGAGAACCAGGGAGTCATAAGTACCGGGCGCTCGGTCTTGGTCTTCTTGATAGATGTGTGAGTCTTGGAGTTGGTGTTGGTGCCGTGCATGATCTTGAGTTCCTTCTCGAGCCGCATCTGGCGGATGAGCATCAGCAGGGCTCCCACGAGGTTGCCTCCGGCGCTGTCGCCCCCCATGATCACGTTCTGCGGCGACACACCTAAATAATAAAGATTAAAAAGATGATGCCTTAGGCACGATGTTCGATCACGCCTAGAACAGGCACAGATCGACGACAAAGAAGAAGAAGAAGAGGGAGCACACGGTACCGCCTCCGTCGGGGTCGGTGAGCCACAGGTACGAATCGAGGGCCTGCTTGAGGGCAATCGGGAACGGAGCCTCGGGCGCCAACGAGTAGTCAACCGCAAAGAATCGAATGCCGCCCAGCTTGCGCGAGAAGGTCCACAGCCATCTGTTGCAATGCCACGGGCACACCACGCACGGTCAGGCCGAGCCTGGGTTCCGATTGGTCGAGCCGCCAATGATGGACGTTACCTTCGATAGACCGGCACCGAACCGAAGCAGAAGCCGCCGCCGTGGAAGTAGATGATGGTGGGCGTGTCGAGGCCGATGTCCTTCACGCCGCGGTGATTCCCCTCGGCCGCCCCGTTGACGATCTGCCCGGTCACCGTGGCCGACGACCCATGATTGTGATTATTAGTAGTAGTAGTATTGCCGGGCGCCTTGGCGGGGTCGAGCTTGTGGCCGCTCGAGTTCGGCCCGACGCCCTGGCTGTCGTCAAAGTCTTCGGCGTCGCCGTAGAACATGTCGCTCTCCCTGTTGCTGCCTGTTGCGGAGTGATTGTCGTCCGAGTCGGTGTGCTTGTTCTTCTTGTTGTTGTGCTTCTTGTTTCGAAGGTGCCTGCGACGAGGCACGTAGGTGATGAACTCTGTCTTGAGACCGTTCTTCAGCACCACTTTGGTCCTGATGGAATGCAAAAAATGTAAGTATATCAATTTAACCAAAGATATACGCCCAGAATGCACACAGTCCTGGTTTGACCAACCACCGACACCGACCATCGTACCTACGGAGGTGCCACCGGGGTATGGGCTGCATGGGCATCAGGTGTCGCCATTCCTGCCACGACAGCAAGTAGTGCTTGTCCATCTGGCAAGGCACAGTTTTAACGCATCAGCACTACCAGACATGGCTGGTTCTACAGGCGTCGCAGAGGGAGGTGGGTGGTGGGCGACGTACGAGTTCGAGCATGAGTTGGTAGAAGAGCTCGTTGCGCACGGAGAAGTTGGGGAAGATGGGACCCTTGGTCGCGCGGTGCACGACGGTGCGCGAGACGCTGGCCACCGCGTGCCCGCCCAGCTGCACTATGTGCTTCCTCAGGAAGGACCTCTTCTTCGCCTTCCCCTGCTTCTTGGCCCGCTCTAACAGCAGCTCCATGGCTTCTTTGTTGTGTGTCGCGTGTGCTGTGTGTTCTGCAGGTCGCGTCGAGATGGTTGTGTGTTGTGTTGTACAGTTGTGGTGTGGGTGGTCTGATACAGAGCTCTGGTGAGAGTGAGGATCAGTGAGTAGTCGGTTTTCAATTTAACGGCGAGGTGGGGTTGTGAGTGCGCAGCTTGAGCTTCGGTGCTTTCCTTCGCGCCGGGCCGCGGGCAGGAAAGACCGAGAAGATGAGTGGAAGGCGAGGAGACGTCGCTGGTTCGTGCCATCCGCAGTGATGCCAATCGCCGCCCACACCAGAAAAGTTACGGCCCCCGTGGTTGGCGGAGTGGTGGGTACCGTGCAACTGCACGTGCTAGCACGTTCCACAGAACCAAGCCGGCCAAAAAATCGCCAGAATTGCGCCATGATTTCGTACAATTTTACCCATTCAAATATTCAAACTAAATCCTTCTGGATAATTTGTATTTTAATATTGATTTTGTACAAAATAGGAAAAGATAATACACTTTTTTTAATAAAAAAATAACGCGAGGTACCTCGTGTGCGACGGCATGCCGGAGGAAAGGTCAGGAATTGAGGTCGAGCACCTCCACGGGGATGATCTCGTGCATCTCTCGCCCCGCGCTGCTGCCCTTGTTGACGAAGCGAATGCCCCGGCCGCCCTCGAGCTGGTCATCGTCGGCATCGTCTTCTTCGTACTCTTTCGCGTTTAGGCTGATGACGTTGCTTCCGAACCGACGCCCGGCCTCGGCGGCGCCCAGGGTCCGGTCCTCTTCGTCGAAGAACCTGCTGGATCGCGTGGACAGCGACGAGCTGCCGCCCAGCGCGATGATACGGTCGACGGCGGCGAACTGGAGGTGGAAGGTGATGTCGACGGCGCTCAACTCAGCCGAGTAGCAGAAGAAGTGGAGCAGCAGCGACAGCGTGAGAAGGTACTGGTTGACCGTTCCCACGTTGTGCAGGCCGTCGTCGCTGACATGAATGGGGAAAAAGTGAGACTGTGCGTCAGCCAAGACCAATGCCTCCGGTTGAGCGCTGGAGGAATGAAAGAAGCGCGGTTGCCTACCTAAGGTGCAGCTTGGCCAGGCCAATGAAGAGACCTTCGACCAGCGCCAGCGGGAAGGTGCAGAAGAGGCACATGAAGAGCGTAAACACCTGACGAGCAGAATTCAACCGCGGTTGGTTCCACGTTGGCAAACACATTGGCAGTTTTGGTCGAGCAAGGAGGTCGATCGTAGAGTGGTACCTTGGCGTAGAAGTGGAAGTTGCTGCGGCCACTATGCAAGGCTTGGACTCGCCACAGGGCGTAGGTGAGCGAGGTGAGCAGCAGTCCCTGCAGGATGCCCAGCACGAAGAACATGGCCGACGCCGAGCCGTGGTAGTAGCGCGCCTCCTTGAGGTCCACCACGGCGAGGAACAGCAGGCACGCGCAGGCCAGCAGCGACAGCCCGAGCGCCACGTAGTTGGCCTTGGGCAGGAGGGAGAGCATCATGCGCTCGCTGCCGAGGAGGATGATGCGCTCCCGGTTGTAGCGGCCGTCATCGCCGCCGACGTCATCGGCGATGCTCACGGTGCCACGATCGTGCGCGAAGCCGTAGTAGAAGTCGGCCACGTCCTGGAATCGGTCCTTGAGGTGGCGGAACAGCAGGTAGGCCGACAGCGCGAACAGCACCGCCGCGCAGCTCAGCGCGAACGTGAACACGTAGCGTTCTGGCGCGTGCGTGCCTACACGAGCCACGTTGGATATTAAAATGATTAAAGAAATCAAATATACGAAAATAAAAGAAAGGATGTGAGATGTACCAGTTTCGCTGATGTAGGGGAGCCGTCCATCTTCGTTGTGGCCAAGGGACATGGTCAACACCCACGAGGTGGCGATGCCGCCCACCACCAGCCCAAACGCTGCACCACAAACGACAATGAGTAAGGCGGGCATTTACAATCTCGATTAGTAAATTATGTTCTCGGTTGGCCGCTGCTGCTCGCCATCCACGCCCGTACCTACACGAGGGAATATGTTGGCCTTCATCGTTGGCACGGCTTCTTCACCGTGGGAGAGGTACGAAATGACGTGCGAGAGAGGGAAAACCGTTTCTTTTGGTTTTTGGATTTTATATTTTTATTCCTTTTTCAACAGCTGCACATTGGCCCCACACCACGCCAGCACCACCCCAAACTAACTGCGCGTACCAGAGAGCAATGAAAACTACAGCGCACAGCTGGAGAAGACGTGTGTTTCCTTTTGGTGTGAGTTGTTGGCTGCCTGCAAGACCGATCCAGGCAGCAAACCAAATTTGGCTGTGGTTGTGATCCTTCTGTCGTTCACCACTCGAGCTCCAAATGTGGTTCGTTCCATGGCCAATACAGTGAGCCGCCCAATCAGGATATGGCGGCTGGTCGGGCTTCTGCGCCGGAGGCCAGCGAGACAGTCTCGCTGTTTCTCTCGCTCGCGCTCTGCCCTCTGCTTCACACCACCCACCAGGCCCAAATGCTCAACTCCCACCACCACGGAGGAGGTGCGGCGCTGCTGCTGCCGCTCTTGCTGCTTGCCTTTGTGGCCGTCTCGAACGCTGCCGACCCGTGCTACAACGTACGCCAATCGTCTCTCCGCTTCTGAGGCTATTCTCGCACTGAGAACTACACTATTCGATTCGCCGAGGTCACTTGAGGGACTCACGCACCACGACACACACACTCTCACACTCCCTCTCGTAGACTGTGGCGCAGCCCGGCCGCCTGTGCACAAGCATTAGGTGTGCAGGTAGGTGGTTGAGTCCATGCGTGTTCATACTAACGTATACGGGGTGTTGCGGAGTTTGGTGGTTGTGTTTCACAAATTTACCACCGTGATCAACGCCCAGCAACGAGCAATACAACGGCCTACCCGCTGCCGGCCGGGGAGACCTACGCCAGCTTCTATTCCTGGGTTCTTGGCATCCTCGGTGCACCCTCCCCCAAACTCATCTTAGGTCCGGCGACACTGAAGCCCATTCATTCCGTGATGTTTGCCTGCAGGTGTGGACGGAGGAAACGTGAAGATGGCCTACGTCGACCACACGACGACGGACCCCAACATCTTTTTCGCCCCCAACCAGGTGGATTGCTACGTCAACGTGTCGTTTGTCTACGAGGTCGCGGCCTACCGCAACCGCATGGGTGTCTTCAAGTTCAACAGGACCTCAGTACCGACCTCCGTCTCGGGCGTGGTGTCGCCGTCGACCCTCTTCGCCGAGACCTCGGTCGACTGCACACGCACGGACGGCGGGTCGTGCCTGGCGCCCGGTTCGACGCGCACCTTGGGTCCGTTCTCTAGCAGCGACGGTGTCGGGTTCTACCTTGACCCCAACCAGGTCTGCGGCTCGCCTGGTCGATTTTACTCGGTCGACGCCCTCAACACTGCCACTGCTCGGTGGCGGCTGATCCCCAGCCTGCACAAGCGCCTCGTGGCAGTGCTGCGTGACCCCAACACCAAGCGCGTCTACTTTGGCTGGGAGGACAGTCCCGATGGCTCTGATTCGGACTACAACGACGTCATGTTCTCGGTGACATCGAGCTGCGCGCTGGACTACACCAAGATCCCGTGCGCGGGCGTGGCGACCTGCCGCAATGCGCAACAGCAGTTCATGCAGGCGACGTGCGAGTGCACGTGCGTGAACCAGACCTCGTGCCCTGCGCCGCAGGTCTATGACACGGACCAGTGCGCGTGCGCATGCCCGGCCACGACGTGCGACGCTGGGTGCCCGCTCAACAGCCAGACGTGCCAGTGCGAATGCCCGCCCAGCCCGACGCCCACGTCGAGTCCTTCACGCACGCCGTCGAGCAGTCCGTCGCCTTCCATCAGCACTTCGCCCTCGACATCTCCGACGCCGTCCAACACGCCCACGCCGTCCAACACTCCTCTCCAACACGCCGTCGCCGTCCAACACCCCGACGCCCTCTAACACTCCGTCACCTTCGACCAGCCCGACGGCTTCCTCTTCGCCCTCTGCCTCGCCGTCAAGCAGCCCATCGACTAGCGCGTCGCCGTCGCCGTCCAACACACCTTCGCCTTCAGCTTCACCGTCGAGCTCGGTCTCGCCGACGCCTTCCGCCAGCCTGACGCCCTCCCCTTCGGCTTCACCCTCGAGCTCTGCCTCGCCCACACCTTCAAGTCGCCCGCCCACACCCTCAATTAGCGCATCGCCCTCGAGCAGCCCGATCTGTGGCGTCGGCCTACAACGTGCTGCTCGTCGGGCGGCCTAACGTGGAGTTGGCCTTCGACATGTCCAACGGACAAGTCGAAGGTCGCGTGGCTGTCAACGGTGGCCTGCGCGCTCTCGGATTCGGCATGGGCTCGCGCGTGGTGCCCTGCGACGCCTCGACGGCGGCCCTCGTGGTCGCCGGTGCCGACTCGAGGATCAACTTCCAGGGCGGCCTCCAGTGCGGCAACCTGGTGGCCGAGCCGAGCGCACGCGTGACGGCCCTGCCCGTGTTCAACAGCGGCAACAATGGGGTCGTGCGCGGCGACGTGTTCAGCCTCACCGGTCTGGATTTCATGGCCGAGGCCACTCGCGCGCAAGCGACGGCTGACGCCGTGTGCTCTGGCGGAGGCGCCGCTGCGACGGTGTCGCCGTGGCGCGAGAAAACCTTCCAAGGCGCCGCCGCGAGCGGCCCGCAGCAGTCGTTCGTCGCTCAGGCGGCAGACCTCAACCAGGCGTCGTCGGCCAGGTTCGTCTTCACGCAGCCGTCAGCTGTGGAGAGCATCGTGGTGGCCGTGATGGGCGGTCAAGTGAGCGGCGTGAGCCTGTCGAACTTCGGGATCAACAACGGCGGAGTGTCGGGTGGGCGCATCACGTTTGTGGTGTGCGAGGCGCCACGCGTGACCCTGCGCGGCTTCGGTCTCGAGGCCAATCTGTTGGCTGTGGACTCGCAGGTGACGCTGGAGAACGGCCAGATCACGGGCAGGGTCATTGCACAGACCCTCACCGGCTCTGGCGGCATACGTCTCGCCTGATGATGATGATGACAAATGCAACGCCTGAGATTCCACCAAGCCAAAACTGGTGAATAAAGTGAGTTTTGGCCTTTCAGCCGGAAGCGGTTGCCCTTTTCTTTTCAGACAATAGCAAGATGAGGAGGGTGGGGCAGCTCCTTCATGGAGGAAACAGGCGGTCGCTCACCAATGCCACTGGCGGCGCTGCTGCTCGAAGTGCGGGACTTCGGCCACAAATCACTCCGCAATCAGCAATAATCTCAATCTTCTCTTCGTCTACCCTGGCCACCAAGAGCTTGCCGCAGCGTAGATGGAACTTCCTGCCAGCCTTGTCCATTCGACACAACCACACAAGCAGCGGCACTCCCTCTGCCCCATCCCACTCCGAACCCCCACCCGCTGGTGGCTTCCAAGAATTTGGGCTGCACCCCAAGACAGTCGCCGCCTTGCACACCCACTTCAACATCCACCAACCTAGCCCCATTCAATCACTCGTACACCCCTCCTGCTTTCGCATGCACTGCGTTCATCTTTTTTCATTTATATCTTTTAAATCATCTTGTGGCGCAGGCCCTGCCGGCTGTGCTGACCGGTGAGGACGTAGTGCTAGGCGCCGAGACCGGCAGCGGGAAGACGCTGGCCTACCTCCTGCCGGTCATTCACGCCCTGAGCCAGCAGCCTCCACCAAGGTGTCCCACCATCATGCTGCCTTCATGCACACGACACGACACACTTACACTGGGCTCTGTCTGTGTACTGTCAGGATTGAGGCGTCGAACAAGTACCCCTCGGCCATCGTGCTGCTGCCGAACAAGGAGCTGTGCGAACAGGTTCTTTCGGTTTGTAAGAAGGTGGTGCCTCCGATCCTCACCGTCAAGGCTATCAACGGTTCGTTCCAGTGCACTCACACTCTTCACGACCCGCAATGTGCTCTTGCTCAGATCTGAGCTTCGACGCTTCGGTGTGAGTGAGGCGCTAAACTCTCTTCGCTGTTCCGTGCAATGCACGAAACAGGGACCGAACTTCCTGCCAAGCGGCCCGACATCCTGCTCACCACCCCGAACGGTCTGGCGAAGAGCCTTAACGATGACATGCTGCACTGGGTGCGCCACATTATCGTAGATGAGGCTGACCTCATGCTCTCCCCTGTTTACCACGACCAGGTACGAGCACTCGTCAGCTTCTGCTTCTTCTTCTTCTTCTTCTTCCTTCTCATCTGGGGAGCGCCTATGCGACTACGACCTCGTCGCTGGCAGGCCGCACAGATCTTGGACTTCTTCAAGCGCGAAACGAGGCGAGAGCGGAAGGGCAAGGGCAAAGTCGCGACTTCTGCCAGTGCGGAGCTCGCTGACGAGCTCTACGGCGACAAAAACGTCTCCATCGTACGAAAGAGGAAGGTGCAATTCATCTTCGTCGCAGCCACCATACCCCTCCAGGTAGACTCTCCTCTCTGTTATACATTCACCTCGTCACCACGGCCGTCTGTGCTGTTGAAGCCTTGCCGGCTCACGATGATCACTTCTTCGTATGATGTGCGACAGGACAAGAGCAAGTCGCTGTCCATTTACCTGCAGAAGCATTTTAAGCACGTGCGCCAGGTTTACACGCACCACTTCCACCGCAGCCTGCCCAACGTCGCCCTCAGCTTCCTGCCGCTCCCCGAGGAGGTGGAGGATCGCGTGCAGACCCTGGTGGACCTCCTCCGATCCAAGAGTGGTCTGCGCGTGGGAGAGCCCCACCTCTCATCCCACGCCGAGCTCCCGCATCATCAGCAGCAGCCGAGACAAGACGACGACGCCACGCCTCGACAAGCACAAGCGGGCGAACGTCAGGCGAAGGAAAGCGACGACGAGCGCCTGGTGGCGGCGGAGGTGGCGGACAATGGAGAGAGGAACCGCGAGATGGCCAAGCCG
Organism: Acanthamoeba castellanii str. Neff; assembly: GCF_000313135.1. Classification (NCBI taxonomy): domain Eukaryota; phylum Discosea; order Longamoebia; family Acanthamoebidae; genus Acanthamoeba; species Acanthamoeba castellanii. The sequence continues at coordinate 97,650 of NW_004457445.1, forward strand.
AGGCCTACCCTCATCTTCGTCAACTCGACGCTGGCCGTTGACGATCTGCACGAGGAGCTGGTGCGAAGAGGCGTCACGAGCATCGTTCCCTTCCACAGGTGTGTCGTCTTGCCTACGCACAGCTGGGCGTGGTCGCTGACCCATGAGGGCACATGTGTGGCGCGATGAGTGCAGGGAGATGCCGCAGGGAGAGGCTGACAGGAATCTGAGAGATTTTCTGGCAGGCAAGGTGGACGTGATGGTGTCCACCAATCTGGCCTCGCGCGGCATCGACTTCGTCGACGTGGAGCACGTCGTGCAGTTCCACTTTGCGCAGAGCCTGGTCGACCACATTCACCGTGTCGGCAGGACCGGACGAGGCGGAAGGAGTGGCGAAGGTACACCTCTTTTCTTTTCATCTTGTTTACTGCGTGGTGCTCACGCTGGCGCATGGCGTGCAGTGACGTGCTTCTATCGAGAGGCCGATATGTCAATGGTCGAAGCCATTCGCCAAGCCGAGGAGCAGAACGTGCAGATGGCCATCCAGTACAAGCCCACGCCTGAAAAGTACAAACTGCACAAGCGACGCGTGCGTTCGCCACCAGCAGCAACGGCCAACGCATAAATCAAAAGGTTTGAATTTCGATTGGCACGAGTGGACCAATGGGCGGCTGACCCGTGGCGAGCCATTTTGGTCGATTTATTTTTGTGGCTTTTCTTTTGATTGATCTGAACACAAACGAACAAAGCCGGGCAGAGCGCGCAGTGTGAAAGATGAAGGGCTCATCTGTGATGTTGGTGTTGCTTGGGTGCCTCTTTGTGCTGGGGGTTGCTGTGCATTCTGCCGATGCCCTCTACTCGCCCAAGGACGGCGTCATCCTCGCCACTGATGCCACCTTCAATGCGCTCGTTCTCCAGAGCAATCGTCCTTCCATCGTTGAGTTCTTCGCCCCCTGGTGTACGTTCACCATCTCATCCGCAAATCACAGATTACACAGCCAGATGCGCCAGGGAGCCAAGCCTTTATTGAGCCTTTTTAACGCTCGGTTCGTGTCCTGTGCAGGTGGACACTGCAAGAACCTGGCTCCCGAGTACAAGAAGGCTGCCGCCGCTACCAAGGGCATGGTCAATATCGTGGCCATTGACTGCGACGACGCCTCCAACAGGCCTCTCTGCGGTCGCTACGACGTCAAGGGTACCCACATGTCATCCCACTGTGCCTGACGATAGCACACGTGTGCCCCTGTGCTGCCTCTGTGTAGTTCTTCTTCTTCTTCTTTTCTAACGTTGTAGTCGTTCATAGGATTCCCTACGCTCAAGCTGTTCACGCCGGGCCAGAAGGCCCCCACGGACTACCAAGGTCCGCGAACGGCCAAGCCCATCGTCGACGCCGTGTTGGCCAAGCTCGACGCCAAGAACATCAAGAAGCTGACGGCCAAGAGCGCCGAGGGCTTCCTGGCCGACAAGGAGCTCCCCAAGGTCCTCCTCTTCACCTCCAAGCCCAAGTCGAGCCACCTCTACATGGCCCTCTCCATGGAGTTCAAGGGCAAGCTCGCCTTTGCCGAGATCCTCGACAAGGAGACCTCGCTCGGTACACTCGCACATTCTCTCCCATTCCGCTCTGTGCTCGGCCCTGCCGTGTTGTGGTGTGTGCTGATCGGGATTACCTCTTCGTCGTGGTGCGTTGCGTCTGCAGCCGAGAAGTACGGCGTGGAGTCGTTCCCGACCCTTCTCGTGGTGAAGAACGACGAGGAGCAGACCGTGACCAAGTACGAAGGCGAACTCGGCTACCGGCAGCTCGATTCCTTCCTCGCGACCTTCGCGCCCAAGTCCGCCAAGGCCAGCAAGGGCGCCAAGTCCGAGAAGGCCGAGGCCAAGGTACCCCGCACTCCCTTGAGTCAACGCGTGCTCGACGCAGGACCACTCACTGCATCTCCTGCTCCACACACGCAGGCCGAGCCCACTCCGGTCCCGCTGGAGCAGAAGCTGTACGCGCTCGAGAGCGACGCTGACTACACCAAGTACTGCGTGGAGCAGCGCCGCATCTGCGCCATCGGCTTTGTGCCGTCCAAGGAGCAGGACGAGGAGGAGCACGACAAGGCGGTCAAGGCCCTCGAGGCCCTGGCCGCCGAGCGCGAGGCCGGCGACGCCTTCCTCGTGATGTGGGTCGATGGCGCCAAGGCCACCGGCTTCCGCCGCACGCTCGACCTCGCCTTCGACCTGCCCACCTTCGCCGTCGCCAGCCCCAAGAAGAAGGGCTACGCCCCGTTCCGCGGCGCCTTCACCCCCAAGGCCATGGGCGAGTTCCTCGACAGCATCAAGCACGGCGTCAAGCGGACCCACCCCCTCCCCGACTTCCCCGCCTCCCTCTTCGACGCCCAGGCCTAAGCCCGAGTCTGTGCATGCTGCAGCGTAAAGATGGGAATGTAACAAAACAGAGAGAAGAGAAGAAACACAACACGTGAGAGGAGTCAGTTGGCTGGGGCTCCTTGGGTGAAGGAGCGCAAGAAGGAAGAGAGGAACAACAACTTTACCAGTTGGGTGTGGTCTTGATGCGCTTGCTTGGGCCGACGGGTTGAGGGGCAACGGTCTGGCTTGCGTTTGATTGCCGATTGGACGGAGGCGCGTCAAGAGAAAAGTGGGGTTTCTCACTGCCCCGACGGGCCTAATCTCGAGGGCAGACCACATCTTTTACGAGATACAGAACGCCTGGAGAAGAGGAAGTAGATATACGAGAGTAAGCCATCTTCTTTTTCTCTTTATTGTAATTAGCATCACCTTCCAGGACGAGAAGGGGCCAATTGAAGAATCGACTGTAGAAAAGGAAGGAAAGGAGAATGGCAGATGATGGATGGAACATCCAGTTCTCAGACTTGCAGACACTGAAGACCATCGGTAAGGGCAATTTCGGCAAAGTGTTCAAGGGCGTCTATGTCGGAACGGAGGTCGCGATCAAACAGCTGTACTACGTCGATGACGAGGACATGCAGAAGTATATCGAGCGAGAGATGGCTACCCTCAAGTAAGAAACCCACAGCACCCCCCCCCCTCCCGCAGCGTTGAATCCACCTCCGTCTTGCAGCTTTTTATTGATTTATGAATAATTGATTCTATTTTCTTCTCCAACAGGGGCCTTCGTCATCCAAACATCGTGCAGCTGCTTGGGCTATGCAAGGACGACACGGGCATCTACATAGTGACCGAGTTCATCCCCGGCGGAGACTTGCGATCCAAACTCAAGGATGACAGCCTCGAACTGAGCTGGCTTCTGCGGGTCAAGATCGCAATCGATGTGGCCTACGCCATGAACTACCTCCACTCCAAGAAGATGATTCACAGAGACCTCAAGTCTCAGAATCTGCTGGTACGCTTGGCCCTCCCCCGCGCCTGGCTTGGCTTTGTGTCCGACACCACCACTCCTTCACACTTGGCACATGCAACGCAAACCACAGCCACGCCTACAAGCTCTTAAACAAGAGGCCCCGTGGTGCAACTTTCTCACCAACGTGTGGTGTTCGCCTGTGTTGTGTGTGCGTGTGTCGTGCTGTTGGGGATGCTGTATGCTGTACGCCGTAGGTGTGCGAGGACTGGAAGATCAAGGTGTGCGACTTTGGCTTTGCGCGCAAGGCGGAACCCAAGGCCGACTTCCTCACGATGTGCGGTACCGACGAGTGGATGGCGCCCGAGGTTGGGCTGGGCGAGAAGTACGACACGCGGGCCGACGTCTTCTCCTACGGCATGGTCCTGTGCGAGCTCGTCACCCGTCGCAAGCCGCCGCGGAGACAGGCCGGCCGGGCCTACGCCTTCGAGGTCAAGGAGCTCAAGACCCGCGCGCCGCCGGACACGCCGCCCGAACTGATGGACCTCATCGTCAACTGCGCTCAGTTTTACCCCGAGAAGAGGCCCACCTTCAGGGACATCCTGCAGGACCTCAAGGAACTCTCTGCCAAGCTCGAACGTGAGAACCCCTCGCCGCCACCACTGCCGCCCGTCGTGTCTAGGTCGGCCAACTCGGACGACTCATCGGACTCGTCCGACTCGTCTGATTCCGATGACGACGATTCGTCGGACGATGATTCATCCGAGGAGTCGAGCGAGGAGTTCGAGTCGAGTGCGGCGGGCGATGAGGAGCTCAGCTACGGCGGCATCGTCGAGGAGGACTGAACAGCGCTCGGCAGCCATCGTCGTCATCATCGTCATCAACAAACAACATGCTCCCGCAACCCTCACCCAAGGGGCCGTGTTGTGTGCGTGGACTCGAGGCGGAGCGCCAGGGCGGAGAGAACCCCGAACGGGAAGGAAGGCAAGGAGGAAAGTTTACCGCCGGTGTACATCAGCAGGGCCTCTCCGCCCGGCACCTCGCCAAGATATCAATGTTCCCCAAAATTTGTTTATTTTTTAATTTTACTTTCATTATTGGAATTCCGGACTTGCACGACAGACGAAATTTCGAGGATTGATGTGATTTCTTTTTTTCTCTTTCTTGAAGACAGACTGGCGTAGTGGGTTAGTCATCGTGAGGCCGTGACGAGAGCCTTATGCCGTGTCGCTAGTGACCTTCATATACACAAAGGAACCTAAGCGCACACAACAGCAGCAGAACCACATACTACACAAAATGCAGTGGATGATGGACAGTTGGAGGGCGACCGTGTGGTTTGCCCAGGGCTACAGGCACTACATGAAGGAAGGCTTCCTTGCCAAGCAACAGTACGTACTACATGATATGTTTTATATTTACATATTTTTTTAGAGTTCTTACCTGTTTGCTCGCCAGGGGCTGGGACCCACACGAGCTCGACAAGGACCTCTCCGGCAAAGTGTTCCTCGTCACTGGTGCCAACAGCGGGCTGGGCAAGAGCACCGCCACGACGCTGGCCCGGAAGGGCGGCAAGGTCTACATGCTCTGCCGCAACCAGGAACGAGGAGAAGAGGTGCGCGAGACACACGTGTTGCACACCTGCGTGTGCGTGTTGCATACACCGGCGTGCGTGCGTGCGTGTTGTGTGCGTGTGTTATTGCGCCCTAAAGCACTCGTTCGTGCGTGTGCAGGCACGTAAGGAGATCATCAAAGAAACGGGCAACGAGGACGTCCACCTCGAGGTCGTCGACATCTCCCTCCAGTCCTCCATCCGCTCCTTCGCCAAACGGTTCGCGACTTGACCACTCACTCATACTCACTCACCCGCACAAGTGCCCACTCTCACCCGCACGCGCACATGTGTGTGTGTGTGTGTGGTGTGTGTGGTGTGTGTGTGTGTGTGGTACGTGTGTGTGTTTCGCTTATCTGCTGTGTGCCACAGCTTCGAAGACAGTGGTGAGCGTTGCGATGTGCTCATCAACAACGCCGGCGTGCTGCTCTCCGAGAGGAGCGAGACCAGCGAGGGCATCGAGACCACCTTTGCCACCAACATGCTCGGTGAGCGCGCTCCTCCACATCAAGTGGGCCTTCTGTCCAGCGCTGCTGACCACTCATCATGGCCATCGCGTTGACAGGGCCGTTTCTGCTGACCAATTTGATGCTGCCAACGCTGGAGAAGTCAGCGCCGTCGCGGGTCATCATCGTGTCCTCGGGCGGCGCGCTCACACAGAAGATGGACCTCTCCGACCCCCAATTCACCCGGGGCAAGTGGGACGGCTCCCGCGCCTACTCCCAGACCAAGGTGCGTCCAATGCTTCGCGTGCGGCACACACCACACAGCACGCACGACCGCACACGCACACGCACACGACACACGACACACAACACACGGGATCGCGACTGACGAATGGGACACACAGAGGCAAGAGATCTACCTGACGGAGGAGTTCGCCAAGCGGGAGGGGCATCGAGGCGTGCGGTTCTTCGCGATGCACCCGGGCTGGGCCGACACTCCGGGCGTGCAGACCTCGCTGCCGGGCTTCCACGCCAAGTTCAAGGACTCCCTGCGCTCGATGGACGAGGGCGCCGACACCATCAACTGGCTCGTCATCTCCGACGCCGTCATGACGGCGGCCACGAGCGGTGATGACGACGAGCGCAAGGCCAAGGGCAAGGCCAAAGCCAAGGACTACGACGAGTACAACGGCAAGTTCTTCTTCGACCGGGAGGTGGCGTCGCCGTTCATCCCCACCAGCCGCACGCACTCATCGCCCGAGGAGGTCGAAGAGCTGTGGCAGCTGTGCCTGCGCATGATCCAACCGGCCAGCAGCTGAGGGAGAGAGAGACGACGACGAAGGGGCTGGCTACTCGAGCGATCCGTGTTTTTCTTCTAAACTCAGACGTCCTGCGTCAACTGGTAGTCCGCCTTCTGTGCTGATGCTCGGCTGGTCACCACCACGTTGATCCGCTGGCCGAGCGCTTCAATCGCCTGCACGCAGCGAAAGAAGAACAATCATTGAATTGTAAAGATAGAGAAGAAGAAGAAGAAGAACTACGATATATCAAGACGTAGGCTTACCTCGGCAGTGATGGAGTGCGTGATCTTCTGCACGCCCTTGAGCCCCACGCCCTCTGCGGTGGTACTCTGTACGCTGCCGTCCTTGAAGAGGTTGTTCTCGAAGAGGCTGCGCAGCGTGAGCGTGTGCAGCGACGCGGGGAGCAGCGACAGCACGCCGACGTCGGAGATGGCCGAGCAGTAGCTGATGTCCAGGCTCTCCAGCCGGCCGCAGCCGCTCAGATAGCTCAGTCCTGCGCCATACGCAAGGTCAGACACGCACACACACACACACACACACGACACGCACACGACACACACGACACACACGACATACCGACGTCGCTGATACGATAGCACTCGGCCAGGTTCAGATGGCGCAGGCGTGGCACGGCGGCGGCCACGTCGCGCAGGGCGCCGTCGGTGAGAAGCTCGCAGCCGGTCAGGTTGAGCCGCCGCAGCGCCGGCGGGAAGGCCAGGGCCGCCCCGCCCTTGTTCTTGAGGAAGAAGCAGTAGGCCAGGTTCAGGTGGCGCAGCCCGGGCGGCATGAAGTCGAGCGCGTCGGGCCGCAGCTTCTTGCAGAAGACCAGGTCGAGCGCGATCAGCGATCGCTGGGGCAGGTGGCGCAGGCCCTCGGCGCTGACCTCCTTGCACTGCGACAGGTTGAGCTCGCGCAGGCGGGACAGGGCGGGCAGAACCGAGGCCAGCACGGCGTCGGTGACGGCGCGCGTGCAGTTGGACAGGTCCAGCACCTCGAGCCCAGTGAGCGCCGACAAGTGGTACATTCCCGTTTCTGTCGTGTGTGCGTGTGTGTGTGTGTGTGTTGTGTGTGTGCAACCGCGCTCCACGGTGAGTGTAGCACCGCACACGCCCACCGCACACGCCTACCGCACACGTGGGGATGTGGAGAGAAAGAGACCTGTGAGGCTCTTGCAATCGCGGAGAGAGAGATGGCGAAGCGAGGCCGTCGGGAGGTGGTCGGGCGCCAGCATCGCGTCGCTCAGTCGCCAGCAGTACGCAAACGACAGCACCTGCAGCCCCGGCGGGAGCCCGGGCCGCTGCCGCCGTCGCCCATCGCTGCCGCCGTCATCGACAGACTCGGCCTCGGCCGTCGTGGGCGCCGCCGCGTGCAGCGATGACGGGACCGAAGAGAAGTCGAGGATGACCATCGACGGCGCGTCGGCGTCGCGGGCCGGGTACTCGGCGACCAGCGGCGGCAGCCCCAACGCCTCCGGCGACGCTGTGAAGAGAGGCGAAGCCGAGGCCGAGGGCGCGTGGGCGTGGGCGACGATGTTGCGGCAGCCGCGCAGGTTGAGGCGCAGGAGCGAGGGCGGGAGGCAGCCGAGCGAGGCGGCCGACACGAGGCGGCAGTTGGTGAGGTCGAGCTCTGTGAGCGATCGGAAGCCGCCGTCGTCCCCGCCGAAGCAGGTCCGCAGGAGGTCGTCCGTGACCCACGGGTTGCCCATCGACGACGCCGGCGCTGGCGAGCTCGAAGAAGAAGATGGAGATGAAAATGATGAAGAGTGGTTGGGGGAGAAGGAGATGGATGCGAGGGCTGAGCACTCGCGTCTGAACTTGAGGAGGAGCGCTCGAAAGCTCTGCTCGAGCTGCTTCGAAGCGGCGTCGTGACCAGCGCCGGTGCTCGAAGATGACGACGAGCGCTGGTGGAGCAGGAGGGCGGGACAGATGAAGTGGAAGCGCAGGAGGCCGCGGGACATGAAGAGGAGGCGCCACCGGCGGCACACGAGCGAGGCCACCGTCAGCCCGTCCTTCGTGCCCACCCACTGCAAGATCTCGCACCACAGCTCGGGCGGCAGACTCGCCCAGATCGTCCCTTCATCTCCACAGCTGCCTCCCTCCTCACAATCTCGCATGCTATTCATCTTCCCCTCCATCATCTTCAAGTAGCGCAAATGATGATCGATTGAGTTCTTGCCTCTCACCGTGTTCACAAGAGCACGTAATGATCTCTTTTGCGTTGGCCTCCCAATCAACAGCCCCAGGGATCAACACAACTGAAATGCATTCCTTGAAATTGGTGGTTTGCGTCTTGGCGCCGAGGCGGAGTGTTGGAGTGTTGGAGTTGAACGAGACAGCCGAGGCTGAAGATGTCGCATCTCCTACTCCGCTCTGCTCGCACATTGTTGTTTATGTTCAAAGAGATCACAAGGAGTAGTTGAAGAAGAAGAAGAAGAGTTGAAGAGAGGTGGGAGAAAGTTGTGGGGTTCGTTCACGGCCCGCTGAGGACGGAGATGACGTCGCACAGGCTGAGCACGCCCTCGAGCGTGTTGTCGTCGTCGGTGATGAAGATGCGGTGGATGCGGTGCTCGATGAGCTTGGCCATCACCCCCTTGAGCGTGTCGTTGATGGTGCACGTGATGGGCTTGCTGCTCGGGTCGCGCTTGAAGTAGCGGCTGCAGTTGGCCAGGTAGTCCTTGAGCGGTCGCTTCACGTCCGAGAAGAGGGTCTCCTCCGTCGAGCCCTTCAGGTCGCTCGCGCTGATCGAGCCCACAATCTTGTTGTCCGAGTCCACCACCGGCAAGCCCGACACCCTCTACAAGAAGAAGAAAAAGATGATGATGATGACATCGATGATGGTTGGTCAGTGAGTGATGGCAACGCAAGACCACATTAAGGTGGCGTCTTGACGAAGTGCCACATTAAGGTGAGTACGTACAAAGTCGAACATCTGCTTGAAGGCCACGATGGCGTCCTCCTGGATCGGCACCGAGACCAGCGGCTGGTGGCCGGGCTTCCAGAACGAGTCCACCGTGATATCGGCGTCCGGGAACTTGTCGATGTTCTTGTGGAGGAACTCCAGCACGCGCGACTGAGACACCAGGCCCACCACATTACCGTCCTGCGATTCGAGAGGGCACACGCTGATAAGTCTTCATGAGGCTGATGAGAGCTGCTGAGGCGCTTGCGTACCCCGTCGATGATCGGGACGCGGTGCAGGTTGACGTTCTTGGAGAACATGTCGAGGAGCGACGAGAGCGGGAAGCCCTCCCACACGGGCGCCCAGGGATTGCGCTCAGAGATGTCTGCGCAGGGCGAGGCGCGCGTTAGCTGAGAGCTCGGTAGCGAGGTTTTGACTAGTTCCCTGAGGCGTGGTGGGACACGTACTGGTCATGTCGGCGATGGTCTGGTCCCTGAAGACCTGCAGCTCGGTCTGGATGAAGGTTTCCCAGTCGACCTGGTTTCGGCACAAGACGTCGACCAGCTCCTTGGCCTCCGCGGTGGCGACGACCAGCGTGAGCAGATCTGCGAGGAGCGGCGTGAGCCCTGCGCTTACATTTCTTCAAGCAGCCGAGGAGGGAAAAAAGAAAACAAGAGCGGTACCGATCATGTCGATAAGGCCAGAGAACTGGTTGGTCTCCACGTCCATCACAGGCACGGACGAAATGTTGTTCTTCACCAACACCTATGCGTACAACCCAAGGGAAGTGAGCATAGACAACCACATGATAGGCAGCTCTGGTGACAAGCCCCCAAAAGCTGAAAAAGGCTTTGCAAGGGAGGGACCACCAACCTTGATGACTTCGGGTATGACCGCGGTAGAGGGCACAAAAATGAGCTTGAAGTCGGCAGGGACCTGCACGCCCTCACACTGTGAGTGTTCGTTCCGCCCTACACGTCTTCTGCAGCCACTTGCACAGTGGTTGGGGGGGGGTAGCGGCACAGTGTTTGGGGGGGGAGCGTACCAGGTCGCCGCTGCGTGTAGAAAGGAGAAATTCCTTCCAGGCGGCATTCTCGGGCGTAGTTTGAGTCATGTCTGGCGTGGGTGGGAGTGAAGGTTGGTTCGAGTTTGGCTGTGTGTGATGCAATACTCTTTGCTGGTTTCATTCTTTTTTGCTCCCTTCTTCCCTCTCCTTTGGCCAATCACAACACAGACTGAGCGTGCGCTTTCACCAACTCCCACACCATTTCTGCCGTGATTTTCCACCAGATTTCAGGACCTCTCATTCCTTGAATTTTTTAGGCTTGGAAATGAACAACACGGAAAGAGAAAAAGTAAATAAAAAGGGCAGAAGAAAGGCGCGAAAGCAAGGAATTGGCTTCGCGAGAAGAGGGGTCACGATGGACCTCAGCGACGGCTCATCGTCGGTCTTTGCGGCGCTAGATGGGGGCGGAGGTCAATCGGCCAGGGGTGGATCGCGAGGCCGAGGCCAATCCGCCAGAGGAGGGAGCCAATTTTCATCGCGCGGCCGAGGAGGCTCGCGGGGCGGTCGTGGCGGAAGCAGCTCTTACCAGGGCGGAGGAGACAATTATTCCTCCTTCAGCAGTGCCGCGGCAGCGTCTGACGATTCATCATCCAGCGGCCGATCCCGATTTTCATCACCTCCTCGTGGGGGCCGCGGTCGCGGCGGCAGCAGCTCATGGGGAGCACGAGGGGGCAGTGCCGAGGGCATGGATTATAACGATAGCGCCGACGCTGGAGGTGGCGGCAACTACCGTGGGGGTCGAGGCGGCCGAGGTCGCGGCGCCCGAGGCCGGGGCGCAAGCACACAGCAGTACGGCGGCAGCGACATGTCCTACGACGACGCAAGTGCGGACAGCAGCGGCAGCGGATCGTGGCGAAGCGGCCCCAGCGGCGCGGGCGCCACTCGTGGCGGACGCGGCGGCCGATCACGCAGCACCAGCACGGGCGGCGGCGACCAGGCCTGGTCGACGACCACCGGTGATTCCTACGACAACGGCGACGGGTACTCGTCCAACTACCGAGGCCGGGGCGGCACGAGCTATCGAGGAGGAGGCCGAGGAGGCCGCGGTCGCGGCAGCGATGACTACTATGACGCCCCCGCGGGCAGGGACGACGGGTCCTACAGCAGCGGCTACGGTGGCAGCGTGTCTCAGTCGCAGCGGGGAGGACGAGGCGGACGTGGCCGCGGAGGCAGCAGCAGCAACGACGACGACGGCAGCGGCTACGCCGCCACTTCGTATCAGGGACGCGGTGGCAGCACCTACAGAGGCCGTGGTCGAGGGTCGTACGACAGCGGCGATGGCGGCGCTGGCGGTGGTGGAAGAGGGACTACCTACCGAGGTCGCGGTGCGGCTCGTGGTGGCAGCACTGACCAGCGAGGCGGCTCCTACCGCGGTCGCGGAGCCGCTGGTGGCGGTCGCGGAGGCCGCAACCTCACCTGGACCAGGCCTGGCCTCGACGACGAGCAACAGCAAGGCGACGCGGACGAAGGGGAGATGAACGAGGCAGAGGACGAGGGCGCGCCGTTGCAGTTTTCCGTCGACTTCAACCAGAGACGAACGCAGCAGCAGCAGCACAAGAAGCCGGCGTCGGCCGCTGCGGGCGGAAGCGTGTTTGGCTTTCGCGCACGAGGCGGCGGAGACATGGACAGCGGTTTGGGCGATGACGAAGACGAGGACGAGGACGACGAGGTGGCGCCGAGCAAGCCGGCTGCCTGGGGCGGTGCCGTGTTCGGTCTCTCGGCTGGCGGAGATGACGACGACAACAATGAAGAAGAAGAGGAGGAGGCCGACGAGGAAGATGAAGATGACGAAGGAGCTGATCAAGAGGGAGATGAAGGTGAAGATGAGATCGCCGACGACGATGGCGACGAGGAAGATGACCAGTACGAGCCGGACGAAGAGGACGAGGAAGACGAGCCCAGCATCCCGCCCATATCCATCGCTCCAGCAGCTTCGTCGCGGCGTGGCGGAGTCGCGCCCCTTCAGGCCAAGCCGCCGGCCGCGGCCGCCGCGGCGCGAGGAGGCCGATCGGTTCCGGCGGCGCGAGGGGGCATTGCCGCCTTCACGGCTGCTTCGGCTCCCTCGACAGCCCGCTCGGCGAGCACGGTGGCCGTTGCCGCGCCGATCCCCAGAGCCATTTCACCCATGCCCAGGCGGGTGTCGCGACCACGACTGGTGTCTTCGAGTACGCTGCGCCTTGCACAGCAAGCAGTCGAATCCACAACGTGCTTTGCTAACGTAATTGCACGTGTGTGTGTGTGGTGATCGCAGCGCGCCGTCTACCCACCGGCGCCCGGCCACGGTTCACTGAGGATGACATGTGGGTCTTCGTTCCCGTGGACGATGTGACCATCGGCACCATTCAAACGATGTGCTCCAGAGCCGAGAGGTGCGTTTTCACCTCACTCGGCGAGCGGTCGTTGGTCGGTTGGTCGTTCACCGGTGCCATTCATCTAATAACGCCTCCGACCCCACTACGTATATACTAGTGACGAGCGGGAGGGCAGCAGTGCGCTGAGCGTTTTCGAGATGGTGAGCGGCACCGAAGACGACTCCGTCCCGAGGGTGGACTACAACAAGGCCGTCCGGCGATTCAAGCGACCCTCCGTCAACCTCCAGCGCGGCGAAACCTTCACCGCCGACGAGATCCGACCACCACCGGTAAGTAACTAACCGCCCTTCTTCTTCTTCTTCTTCTCTGCCTACTCAACGTCTCTGTGTGCCCCGGCGGTTAGGTTCTGCACCGCGTGATGGAGTACCTGTGCCTGGAAATCATGGACAGAACGGACCACCCGTTCCACGACGTCTACGCCTTCGTGAGGTACCTCACCCTACTGCCTTGGCGCAGGCCAAGCTCGTGGGCGACTAACTACTCCAGCGCGCACTAATCGTGCACGTCCAACAGGGATCGAACGCGAGCCATTCGCCAGGAGATCTCGATCCAGAAGGTGTTCAATCCTGTCGGCGTCTACATGTCGGAGAAGATCGTCCGCTTCTGTACGTGCACCCGAACGTGTGTGCGTGTGTGTGTGTGTGTGCGTGTGTGCGCGCGCTCATGAGGGCCATACTAACACACGCGCACCGGTGTGTGCAGATATCGTGGCCGGACATCGGCTGGCGGAACAGGACAGGGCTACTTTCGATGCCTTCCAGAACCAGGAGCAGATCGACAAGACCCTCGTCAGCTTGAAGGACATGTGTACTGCTCCACTCTGCAGTCTTGCTTCTTCTTCGCTCCTCTGTATGCACATGTGTCGTGACCTGTATTGGTTCTCTTTGCCTCCCTCTCCACCACACACGCACACGCACGCACGCACGCACGCACACGCACGCACGCACGCACACAAAACACACCGCAGACTCTGACCTGTACAAGAAGGGTGTCCTTTGCCCCAACGAAGCCGAAATGCGTGCCTACTATGTGTTGCTGGACCTCTCCTCGCCCACGCCGCCCTACTACGACGTGCGGCCCGACATCTACTCAACGCCCGAGATGCAGTTCGCCATCAAGGTACCTACTGTTGTCCGCGGCCACTTTACCGCGGTCAACTATGGGAGAGTGGTCTGCTGACACACAAGCGGCGTGGTCCAGGTGTGGGAAGCGGTCAAGGCGGACGACTGGTACCGCTTCTTCAAGGCCGTGCGGGAGGCCACCTACCTGCAGAGCTGTGTGCTGCACCTCTACTTCAACTCCATCCGGCAGAGGGCACTCCAGATCATGAACCGGGCCTTCAAGTACTACGACCAACACTTTGCGTCCCCCATTTCCACATAACCATCATGACGGTTTACTTACAATCGTGTGTGTGTGTGTGTGTGTGTGTGTGATACGTGACCGTTACATCCACAGGGGTCCCTATCCAATCGCTGATCTCACCAAGGCGCTGGCGTTCGAGGATGACGCGGAAGCCGAGGAGGTGTGCCGATTCTACGGCCTGATCGATGTCATGGAGAACACCACCGCAGTTGTGTTCGGAAAAAGAAACCTCGTCGGTATGTACACTCATCCGTGTGTATTAATACGTTGGTTATATATTTCTTTCTACAAATATTTTCTATGGCAATGTTGTCGTGTATTGCTGACGTGGCCGTGGTATGCTCCAGTGCCGAGGGAGGCGCGGCCGCCCATACGCACGTCGTGGCGGCTAATCGAGCCCAAGGCTGCGGGCCGCAAGATCAGCGAAATCGTGGAGGGTCCCAAGTTCACGGGGGAGAAGCCGGGCGAAGTCGCAGGTGCGTGGGCGCATTTCCTTAGCACCGAGGAGGAGTGGGAGGAGTGGCATCGCACCATGCTTTACCTGTGGAACAGGATGCTCTGATCTCTGCGCGTGCCTGCACTGTGCCGTGCCGTGCGTGCCGTGCTGTGTGAGACGAGAGAGTGTGTACCAAATTATTTATCTCTCTATCTCCACAATAAATGTTGCTCCCACAACATTTATTTGATCGCGCGGCGCGACCGGTTGATGGTCGACGACTCACGCCTTTTTTTTCTATACTATGTTTGGTGGTCGTGCTGCAGATGTGGTCTTTGAGGAGGAACCGATCGAAGAGACGGACGCCGAAACGATCGACATCGAGGAGCACGTACCCAAGGTCATCGCCATGGGCGCGAGTTTGCGCAACTCTCAAGAAGGGTACGCCCAACTCGACACGACCAACGACACACACACACCACGTGAAGAGAGAAAGCTGTGCCGAGGCTTGATTCGCGTTGACGCTCACCTCTCTCTTCAGACTCAGAATCGCTCGGTCCTTTTCACCGTTCAAGTCCGTGGTCGCTCCGTTCATCACCGCCGAGCCGGAGGAGGACACCGAGGCCGACACCGAACCCGAACCCGAACCGCTGGCCCGGCGAGGTATGCGTCACTGCCGCTGTCGCCCCTCGTGATTGGTCTGGGCGAAACCAACAATACTGACTTTTCTTGTTATTTTATTGCTGTCTCCCACCAACTAACCAACCAACGATGCGCCACGAGAAGCGTCGGAGGTGTTCACCGAGACCGAGGACGAGGACGAGCGGGAGCACAAGCTCGAGATGGTACGCAGCGCGCTGATCGAGGGCCTGCCGGTGCCCTCGATCTCCGGCGCGTCGCCCGTCCCGACGGTCTACGTGGCCGAGCGCGGCGGCGCGTCACGGCGTCGTGAGTCCTCCAAGCTGGACTTTACCGGCTTCGGCCTGTCCTCCTCCACGCTCCAACTGCCCGGCATGGCCATCAAGGGCGCCAAGGTACCTTTTTTTCCGGCCATTACTTTCTTTTTTGATTAATTATTCTTATTCTTATTCTTCTTCTATTTGATTATTATGGACAGCTGCCGCCTGTGCCGCCGCACCCCACGCCCTGGGGTTCGCTGCAGGACCTGCGATCGGCCAGCCCGCGCAAGGACCAGCAGCAGCAGCAGCAGCGACAACAAGCGGCAGCCGGCGGCGGGGCGCTGCCTTCGATCACGGTCGCGCCCGATCGGGAGGAGCCAGAGGAGGCCGGCGGGCTCTTTGGCGGGTTCGGCGTGCCGCTGATGGTGACGAACGTGAGCGTCAAGTCCAAGGCCCGGGAGCAGGAGGAGCAAGCCGCGGCGGCCCGACTGGAAGAGGAGCAGCGACTGACCCGTCAGCGGGCCAAGGAGGCCGAGGAGCAGCGCGAGGGCGAGCTGCGGCGCAAGCTGCTGCAGGACCGCCGGCAGCGCGAGGAGGAGGGCCTCATCCGGCAGGCGCGCGAGGAGGCCGAGGCGGAGCGGCGCGAGCGCGAGCGCGCGGAGGCCGCGCGGCGACAGGAGGAGCGCGAGCGGAGGGAACGCGAGGAGCGGCTGCGACGTCAGCGGCAGGAGGAGTGGGAGGCCAAGGTGGAGCACCTCAAGCGCGAGATCAAGAAGGGGCAGATCCACTGGCTCTGGGACCGGTGGCGCAAGGCCTACCTCGAGAAGAAGGAGCAGCAGCGCAAGACCGAAGAGGTATCCGCGTGTGTCGTGTGTGTCGCGTGTGTCATTTCCTAATTTGCTTCTTTGTGGTTTGTGTGTAACAGGAAAGACAGCGGAAGCTCAAGCTCAAGCAGAAGATCGAAGGGCTGCTCAGTGCGGCGTCGGCGCCACCTTCGGCCGCGGTACACGACACACGACACACGACACACGACACACGACACACGACACACGACACACGACACACGACACACGACACACGACACACGCAATGGAAATCTCAAGGCGCTAACCGACTCAACCGTGTTTTCTGATGGCATCAACGATGACGCATAGGCGAGACTCAAGCGCGCTGGCTTGTCCCTCGGAGGGTCCCATCGCAGCTCCGTGACTCTCGGCGCCTCGTCCATTTCACTGTACGCCGCACCACATCGCCCGCGCCTCTCTGGCGCTTTGCTTTGATGCGTCATCACGACCCTTGGCCAGCTGCTGATAGGCTTTTTCTTTTTCTTTTTCTTTTCTTTTCCTCGCTGCAGGCTCTCCTCGTACCAGATCGAGAAGCGGTCGAATCAGCTGCACGACTACCTGCGCAAGGCCAGGGAGGAGGCCCACGTGCAGATCGAAGGCTACTGGGCGTCGCTCGACCTGCCCCGGCTCGTCTACTCGCCGCTGGCGCACTCGCATCTCAAGCAACAGCCGCCCAACAGCCAAGCGGCCAAGGTAGCGTTTGCCCCCCCTCCCGAGTGTCAGCCAATGCGGCATTTTGTACTCAATCGCACACATGGCACACGCACCACCGCACACGCACGAAACAGGACATTTATTGGAAGCTCGTTGTGGCGGCCGAGAGTCTGCCCTCGGCGCAGCGCGTCGCCGCGGAGTCCTCGTCGCCGGCGCTGTGGCTCACCGCCAAGCTCACCCGCGCCGGGCTCCCGCTCACCCCGCAAAAGCCAGGGTACGTCGTCCCTCCTTCCTCGGCGCAGCCAAGCCCAATGGAATTCTGAGACTGTTTTAATATATGTGTCTGCACAGAGTACAAACGCTCTCGCTGTACACGGTGGACGGGGTCCAGACGGACGTCGACAACGACGAGGCTCCCGGCGGACGCCACGTCAAGCCCCGGCTGCACGTCTGCGTGACCCTCGTCGACGACTCTGCCCTGGTACGCACACCACGGCCTTACGCACACGTGTGCTCGCTTTAAGGCGATGGTGAAACCGAGTTCACTGAAACGCCGCCTCCTGCAGAAGACGCCGGCGATCCGCGAGGAGTGCACGGGCAGTCGCGGCTTCGTGTTCATGTTGCCGCCCATGGCCGGCCCCGACGCCAGCAGCTACTGGGCCGGTCAGCGCGCCCGCCTGACCAGCTTCGTCGCTGCGCTACCGCCGCACGGCCGCTCGCCGCTGCTCGTACTCACCACCGACCCCGACTCCAAGGAGACCGTCGACCAGGTGCGCCCCACACACCACGCACGCACCGCACGCACGCACACCACTACACGTGCTGACGTGGCTTCGGTGCCGCTGGCCCAAGATCGAGCAGAACCTGCGGCTGTCGCAGCTGCCCGCTCACCTGGTGGGCCACCATGCCGTCGTGTCGCTGCGGCCCGCCGGGGCCTACCACCACTACTCGAGCGACCAGCTCGCCCGCGGCCTCGGGTGGCTGGCCGCCAAGGCGCCCCGGCAGCCGCTCCTCCTCTCCCTCCCCTTGAAAGGTACTGGACTCAACGTCCGCGCACCGCGCGACTGGAGCCTCAGTTGGCGACTCACACCGGCGCAACACACACCACAGACGTGCTCGAAGTCCAGGCCAACCGCCACCTGTCGGCCCTGTTCGCGTACTACTATCGCCTGAGCCAACAGCAACAGCAGCATGTGGGGCCACGTGGCCAGGACGAGGCGCTGTTGCGACCGGACGTGAATTCGCCGGCGTTCCCGCAGGCCGTGACCTTCATTCAGCAGTGGAACGACCTCGTCACCTACACCGCGCAAGAACTCACCAACGACCAAATCCAGGTACCCAGTCCCTCCTCGTGTCGTGTCGTGTCGTGTCGTGTCGTGTCGTGTCGTGTCGTGTCGTGTCGTGTCGTGTCGTGTCGTGTCGTGTCGTGTGCCGTGCGTGTATTGTGTGTCTTGTCGATGATGCTGATGTGACTGCACACGCGCCTACAGGAGGTTTCGTGGCCTCCGCAGCAATTCGCGGGCCAGCGGGACACCGTAGCCGACGACACTACCCCACCAGCGGGGTTCGCGCTTCCTCCCCAGCGACTGGGCGCGCGCGAGACCCCGCTGCCGCCGTTCGGCTGGAACAGCGCCGAGAGCGTGAAGGCCCTCCGCGCCCGTGTCCTCGCCCTCGCCATCCGCGACTCGGATGGCCACGTGCTCATGGAGGAGATCGCCCAGGCCATCGCAGCCCATCGCGCCCAGACCGGCGGGGCGGCCGACGACGACCAGGAGCAGGAGGAGATGACCGTGGACCACGCCACGGCGACGAATGACGACACCCGCGACCGCCGCGCGCTGGCGCTGGCGCAGTTGAAGCGGTCGGTCGTGCTCGCGCTCTGGAAGTTCCTCGATCGGGTGTGCCAGGCGCAGCAGGACGGACTCCGCGCTGACGAAGACCACCACCAGCAACAGCAGCGCAAGCAGAGGGTCTACCTGTTGGCCAAGCAGGTCGAGGAGGTCGTCAGCACGCACCTCAATCAGCGGGCCGGCGACGAGGGCGGCTTCATGCCGCTGCCGTGGCACCGCATCTTCCAGCTGGTGTTCGACTTTTTGGTGGCGGAGCACATCGAACCCGCGGCGGCGGCGACCGCACCACCGCTGCTGGGCGACATCGACGACATCGCAGAACCCAAGGCCACGCCGGACGTCGACATGGCGATGCGTGTCCTGCTGCTGCCCTCGTCGCCGCTCTTAGCCACGCTGCCGTCGCAGCCAGCCACCACTGCGGCGACGACCGACGCCAGTTTCGCGTCGCCTGCTGCCGTCAGCAGCAGCAGCCAGGGCTTCAGGCATCGACGACCACTCGACCTGCCCCCGACGCCCTTAGTGCTCGACGACCGCCGATCTTCGATCGAAACGGACCGTCAGACCGTCAGCGCCGCCGCCGCCGCCGCACAACAGCAACCGGTTGCCAAGCTCCGGCTCGACGACGAAAACGCGGCCGAGGTCCGCCCTCCAGCAGCAGCCGCCGCCGCCAGCGAGGAGGCCCGAGAAGACGAGGAGCTGGAGCAGGAGGAGGTGCCCGGGCGCGAGAAGGCCAAGCCACGAGCGCCGGTGGACAGGGGCGCCCTGGGGCTGGTCGACTGGTCGTTCCTGGTGGCGGAGGCGCTCGACAGGGAGGAGACCGGCGAGAATGCCGTCAGTAGGGGAGTCAAGCGCCGGGCGCCGGACAACGAACGAACGGACACGACGACGACGTTCGAACGAAGCTTCGTGATCGACGACCTGGGCAGAACGGAGGAGAAGAAGGTGAGATCCACGCCTGTCAAGAAGAGGCGCTACGTCGTGGAGGAGGACTTGGAAGATGGGTCGGGTCAGGGCAAGCTGCTGGACTCGTCATCTGATCCGCTGATGTCTTCGCGCGGACTGACGATCGATTCGCTGCTGGCCGACCTCGCGGCGGAAGGAGACGAAGAGCGGCGGCTGAAGCAGCTGCTTGGCGGCGTGGACTCCCTATAACGAAGGAGGCTAATCTTGTAAACACCACCATTTTATCCGCCACCACACGTAAACATATAGCAAGCTTGGCACAGAGCTTAGAAGAAGTAAGGGGAGGTGGGGATGGGACACTACTTGCACGGACCAACTCTAGGCTGATGGATACGGCCATACTGCGCAGAAAGCACCGCTTCCCATCCGAACAGCGAAGTTAAGCTGCGCCAGGCGTGCGCCAGGCGGTGTTAGTACTGGGGTGGGCGACCACCCGGGAATCCACCGTGCCGTATCCTTTTTGTGCACCCCTCACACCCCCTCTTCTGTGCCAGTCACATCATCCACTTTTGCTGCGGACTGTGGCAGCGAGAGCGTGCACTCCACAGATCGACCTTTTCTGGACTGGAGTGATTGATGATAACGGTTTTATGTACAGGTAGTGTTGGTGGTACAAGGAAGAGCTTTCACGAGGGGACCCGCAGCACGAAGAGCGGGATTTCGATGCGCGGGTCCACACAGCCGAAGATGTTTAGTGACACGCACACAGCGAAGCGCTGCTGGAAGAGGGCGCAGTTGAACAGGCTCCCACCCTTGGCGTTGGCGTCGGTGACCGGGTAGTAGAGCTCGATGTCGCGCCTGACCTCGCCCTTGGCCACCTGCACGCCGTCGGCCTCGCCATAGACTCGCCGGCTGCCGCGGCGCTCGACCACCTCGCGGCAGAACCCGTTGCCGCGCTCCTGGAGCACCTCGACCAGCGCCACCGTGATCGAGTGGACCGGGAACCGGCCGTGCGAGTTGTCCACGCTCACGCCGATCTTCATCTCCTCGGCGTTGATGAAGAAGTACTGCTTCTGCAGCTCGACCTCGAACACGACGTTGCCGCTCTTCTGGAAGAAGATGTAGTTGAACGAGTTGTGGGTGAGGCGGTCGGTGATCGGCGCTGAGTACTTGCGCATGACCTTGGTCCGCAGCCGGTTCTCCATGCGGTCCGAGAGGCGGAAGCGGAGCGGGTGCTTGCGCGAGGTCATGTTCGAGTGCGGGAACGACAGCACCAGCACCGAGTAGGCGTGGTACGTCACCCGAAAGAACCCGCTCGACGTCTTCACCCGCCGATTGAATGACGGCGGCAGATCACGATCTGGAGACCATATTCAACACATATGAGAGAAGTAGTCAAGGAGAGTCAGCACATGTTTGACTTGTTTTGACTGTTGACTTTTTCCCCCAGCGGAGGCGTACCGGCGATGGTCTTGCGCGGGATGGGCACGCGGAAGGGGTAGTGGTAGGTGCCGCGGAAGAACATGTGCTTGTTCTTCTTGCGCTCACTCCACTCGGTGTTGCCCGACAGAGGCACGTATATCTCCACCAGCGTGCTCTTCTCTTCAGTCTGCTGGACGAGAGCGGTCAGATCACTGCGTTTCCAGTGCGTGTGCGACAGGACGTGCGCGTTTGTGGGCTCTCAGCGAAGACGTACCGCGTTCATGGAGAGCGATTCGGCGTCGATGGCCTTGAAGCATTCCTCGCCCACGAGGGCCAGGTAGAGCCCGTGCGTAGTGATCGACTCGGAGTAGATGTTGAGCACCACCTCGCCTGTGAGAAACTGCTCCGCCACCAGACACGACCATCAGCATTCTCGAGTTGTTGTGTGTGTCATGTGTATCGTGTGTTGCGTTCGCGAGAGCCTAATACCTGCTCTTCGTCTTCGTCTTCGCTGCAGCGGAACGAAGTGTGATCGAGGTGGACGAACGCCTCGTTGGAACCGAACCAGAACTTGCGCTTGACGCTGTAGGTGTCCCTGAACCTCGCCTTCCACGACCCGTCGCCGGTGCTCACGCTCCCTCTCCGACGCCCCTCCCCTCCCGCCGCCGCCGTGGTCGTCGTCGTGGCTCGCTCGCTCGGGCTGCACTCGAGGAAGTGCTGATGTCGGGCGTACTACATTTGTCGACAAAAAATGGGTGAGGGCAACATGATGGAGA
>NW_004457445.1:119330-120550 GCF_000313135.1 Acanthamoeba castellanii str. Neff
CTGACCTCGAACCGCGGCACCAGCGGCCTGGGCGAGGGCGAGGGCGAGGGGCTGCTCGTCGGCGACGGCAGATTGGATGGCAGCCCGCTGGTCGGATTGCACGTCACCACCAGGGAGCCCAGGCTTGTGAGCAGTTCGCCGCCACTGCTGCCGGGCTCGAAGTAGACAAAAGCGAAGTTGCTCGCTTGAGTGAATGTATTGGGCGGCTGCCTCCACCCCTGGATCGCGAACCCGACGTAGTCGCCGCCTGAGCACGTGCGCCACGCCCACACGTCCGACGCCCAGCCGGTCATGAGGCACACGTCGGTACCGAAGAGGCGGTAGCGCGGCTGGTCCTGGCCCGACGGCCTCACGCCGTCCCACTCGTAGAAGCCGTTGAGCGCCTGGCCAAGCTCGGAGATGGGCTGCCCCGAAGCGATCGTCGGTGCGAAGCCGGACATGAGGAAAGTTAGGCACGCCGGCGCGTACGGTGCGGCCGACGGCGATGGCGACGCCGTGACCGTGGGCGGTGAGGCCGAGGGCGACGGATACCGAGGGTCGCTGTCGTCGGCGCAGACAACGGTCGGCGGGGCGACGGGCCAGGCCCCGGTACCTCCCGTAGTCTTGAGGTCGTCGGGCAGCGACCAGTCCAGCGGAGTCGCCCAGTTATAGGAGTAGTAGATCACCTCGCCCAGGTCGCCCATGCGCACGGCCTCGCGGTCGCTGCACGGCTGCCAGGCCCACGGCAAGGTGGTTGTGGCGCTGAGGCAGATGTCGTACCCGCCGGCGAAGCGGTACAAGATCTGGGTGCGCAGGGTGGCGAAGCCGTCCCACTCGTAGAAGCCGTCGAGCACGCCGTCGGGGTACCACTCTGTACTGAGACCCGTGATATACAGCCGCCGGCAGGTCTTGTCGCCGGCCGGGTTGTAGCAGTAACTCCGCAGCGGGCTGGCCGGCTGGCTAGTCAGGCCTTCGGCGCACGCCACGCACGATCCGTCGTGGCTCCAGGTGCCGGCCGGGCACGGTTGGCACCCGTCGCCGTCGCTGCCGTTGCCGCTGCCGACCACGTAGCCCGGCCGACACCGGCATTGAGCCGCTGACGTGGCGCCCGAGCGGTCGGTGTCCATGTAATCGGGGCACGCCGCGCACTGGTCCGTCGCCGGCGACCACATGCCGCGCGGGCACGTGTGCCGCACGGCCAGCGCCGCCTCGCCCGGGAACAGCGACCTGCCGTCCCACTC
>NW_004457445.1:120660-140047 GCF_000313135.1 Acanthamoeba castellanii str. Neff
CCGCGTTCATGGAGAGCGATTCGGCGTCGATGGCCTTGAAGCATTCCTCGCCCACGAGGGCCAGGTAGAGCCCGTGCGTAGTGATCGACTCGGAGTAGATGTTGAGCACCACCTCGCCTGTGAGAAACTGCTCCTCCACCAGACACGACCATCAGCATTCTCCACTTGTTGTGTGTGTCATGTGTATCGTGTGTTGCGTTCGCCGGAGCCTAATACCTGCTCTTCGTCTTCGTCTTCGCTGCAGCGGAACGAAGTGTGATCGAGGTGGACGAACGCCTCGTTGGAACCGAACCAGAACTTGCGCTTGACGCTGTAGGTGTCCCTGAACCTCGCCTTCCACGACCCGTCGCCGGTGCTCACGCTCCCTCTCCGACGCCCCTCCCCTCCCGCCGCCGCCGTGGTCGTCGTCGTGGCTCGCTCGCTCGGGCTGCACTCGAGGAAGTGCTGATGTCGGGCGTACTACATTTGTCGACAAAAAATGGGTGAGGGCAACATGATGGAGAAGACGAAGAGGAAGAAGAAGAACGTACGTTGAAGAGGGAGCGCCAGATCTGGTCCTCTTGGGCAAGTGAGTACCAGAGGGAGCAGGTCAGGGAGGCCCGAGCCAGATCCCTGACCGGCAAGTAGTGGAAGACGCGCACAACCAGCTGTACCCACTTCAGCAACCAACGTAGAGGAGGAAGAGAAGAAAAGAAAAGATTGTACCTCGGGTGGCAACGTGTTGAAGAGGAGTGACTCCAAGGGCTCTTGCTTCTCTTCCTCGGAGTGGGTGTCCATGTGCTCGTTGATTTCATGTTCCTTCTTCTTCTGCTCTACTTCTCGTCTGGGCTTCTTGTAGCGCGGCGAGTCCATGTCCACGTCTTCGTCGTCCTCGCCCTCCACGCGATCGTCTTCCTCCTCTTCATGCCCAATGCTGAGCTGTTCCTTTCTATCCCCCTTCGTGGCGATGGTCGTCGCCTTCATCGCCACCACGTTCATCATGTTCACCACGCCCAGCGGCAGCGCCACCGCCTCGGCCATCTTAGGCTTCACCTGCCCCGAGGGGGGCGTTGTGGTGGTGGCGGTCGAGCTGATGTCAGCGTCATCCATGATGCAGCTGCCCTCCTCCGGCGAAGTAGTGACGCTAGTCGAGGTCAGGCCTCGCGGTCCTCCTCTCAACAGCACGCGCAGCATTCTCGCTCTGTTCTCTTCAGGTCAGACCAGCCAACGAGGGACACAGAAAGATAAAGAGAGTGGTGACTTACAGGGTGTGGAGTTGAACGGACGGGTTGTGGTCGAGCGTTGGGTGTTGAGTGTTGTTTCGTGGGGTGGGCTGTGCGCGTGACCGCGATGAGTTGGCTTACTCACGTGCGCGCGCTTGCGGCAAAGTGGTGAAGTGGTGGCGCAGTAGTGGTGCCCTTTTCCTTGTGTGCCTGGCTGTGGTGGAAGAGATGAGAGACATGGACCGAAGGACCATCGAAGACCTGATTTCCGCACCTTCCTGCCTGGATTTCAACACAGTGGGTCACGTCACGCCCTAGCTTCTTCTAACTCAGCTCTGTCGCCGAAATTGCACAGAAAGCAGAAATTCAAAAACACAAAAGAAAAATGAAAAGAAAACAAATTAAGAATGCATTTTAGCTGGTTTGAATGATTCTCAGATTGACAGATTTGGAGATGGAGAAGGTGGAGCTGTCCTCGTGGCTGGTCGAGTTGGTCAGCAAGACGCCGGCGAAGGCGATGATGGTGGAGGAGGTACCGGAGGTGACCGAGGACTTGAGCAGCACCAAATCGGCGATCGAGGAGCAGAGCAAAGAAGATGAGAACCGGACCCCGGCCGAGGAAGCGGATGAACACGCATGGTTCTTTGAGAAAGAGTTCTTTGCAGACAACGAGGAAGCTGGTGAGGGTGGCACGAAGCGAAAAATCGGAGATGAAGAGGATGAGGAAAGCACAGATGAAGATGAAGATGAAAAAGATGAAGATGAAGTCGAGATTATCAGCGAGCAGAGGAAGACGATGAACGTACAGTCCGCCACAGGTCAAGAAGGCAAGAAGAAGGACACGAAGGGACACTACGCCTGCTACGAGTGCGGGGCGTTGGTGCCGAAGGTCGCATACTCGAATCGCCAGCGAAAGAAGAAAACGAAGCGCAGGATGAAGTGCAAGAAGTGCATGGTCGACGCCGTGGGAAAGAACGTCTCCACTGAGCCCCTCACCGCTGCTCAGCTCTACATGATGAACAAGGATCGTTTCATTGGCTTTTGATTCCACCGTGGCCACCCTCATGACTCCTTCGCCTCCCCATGCTTCTTCTACAGTTTCTCAGCACTGGTGTGCTTGTGGCTGCCAAATGATGCTCATAGACGGCCTGTCCCACAATAGGAGTCAACTTGATGACTCTCATAAGGTGGTTGGTCGCATCTTCAACACCATCCCAAGAGTGCTCAGAGGGTTCTTCCGCCCTCGAAGCACGTCACTTGCCGCCCCTTCTCCACTAGTGCTGTGCCCTGCGCGGTGCGCTCCTGGATGGCCTCAGCCAGACAGACTGAAGGGAGTAGATCCGGTGAAGACTGGCCAACTTCACCACCCACCCAACCACCAACAACAACTGAAGAACAACTCACACGCACTTGTGGAGTTAGTGCGAACCACTTGCCTGGCCGTCATCGTTGGTGTGTGACGGTGTTCGATTGGGAGGTGCGTGACGATTGCGTCGGCGCACCAATCAAGTGAGCAACGCCCATCAAGTCAGTGCCGACTTCTGCACGCGAGCCATCAAGAAGATCGCCCAGACCCGGCCAGTAATGCAGACTATGAAGAGAGCAGATCATGGCGATTGGTGGATCAATATCTTCGAGCTGTGGAGGTCACATTGTGTGCAATAGCCGGCTTTGCCCACTCAGCCCCGCAGACCGTGTTGGAGAACCACGAAGTCCAGAAGGAAGGCGGCGCCCAGCAGGAGGGCCCGATCGGAACTATCGGCCGTCGGTGGGAAGTTGACCGCTAGCGGAGCGGCGGACATGTGGAGCCCCTTGGCGAGATCGCCCCCCCGGCTGCACCAATGACCACGAGCAGCAATTGGTGTGTCATTCACAAGAATCAACCAACCACAGGCCGTGGTATAAGAGATAGGGGGGGCAGGTCGCGTACAGCTTCGCGATGGAGCCCACAGGCTCATCTCTACGTCTCTTGCTGCCCTCGTAGATCTCCATCTGAAGTGTATAAGCCTGGTCCTTCACAATGGTGAAGGCCACCGAGTCGTCGGCTCTCATCACCTGTGACTAAAAACGAGAGGTAACACGTGTGTGAGGCCACGAAGTAGAAGGAGAAGAGGAAGAAGACGACTTCCATGTAGAGGCCTCTTGCAGGGTACCTTGAAGGTGGGGGACACGCAGTAGGCGTACTGCTCCTCGACCTGGCCCAACAGCTCACCGGGCCTCTCCGAATCTTGGCCACCGTACACGCGGAGGACTTGGTAGAAGAAGTCGCCGCAACAGCAGCAGTAGCACCCACCCCCCTCGCAGTGCCACGGCCTCTCGAACCGGCACAGCTCGCCGTCGGTCGTCCTGTGTGGTATGTTCAACACAATCACGTTCAGAGTGGCCACGCACGCACACACTCCGTCACTTCGCTGCCGGCCGCTGGGCACCGATTACCTAACGGACATGTTGAAGGAGCGCAAGTGGCTGCAGCAGTTGAGGCCAAGCCAGTTCGCCTCCTCTTCGGCGGTGAAGAGGTCTGCATTCAAAAAAAAGTTGTGGCCCGTGCTACACATGAACCCGGGTGGGAGAGCGGGGGGGGGGGACGAACGAGCATTGGTCACCGGGTCGTGGATTGTGTACTCTTTCACGAGCGCGCAGTTGAGACACTCGGCGAAACAACCTACGAAGGGAAGGAAAGAGGAGATCAGTTTTCCGGAGTTGTGGTGGAAAGCCGGGGGGGGGCTGCGGACTGTGCGAGCTGTGCGGGCCGACGAAGAGGTTTGGGTAGTTGGCGAGGTGCGAAAGCGACGCAGAAGCGGTGTCTCGAGTCATCTCCATGCTGTTCTCCATCCGCGTGTACCGACAGGTTGGTGTTCTGTCCGACATGTTGGAGCTGCGCAGTGGAGAGCGCTAGCACGCCGGTGTGCCGTGGCGGAGTTGACGTCCGTTTCTCTTATTGGCCAGGAGATATTATTGATAATATTAATCAATATCTGCCCGGCAGCGGCGGTCAGGATCAGTGCGAGCTGACCACCCTGGACCCGGACACGATCTCCAAGTGCGGCCAGTCGCACCTGCCGTCCACGTTCTTGGTACGAGTCGTCCCTGCACGACTGGAACACGACCAACGACCAGCGCGATGGGTCGCGCCAGATCTGCGTCGGTGTGAGTAGCTCGGCAGCGGGCTCTCGTCGTCGATATAGATGGCCGGCGGCTGCTGAGCTTGGCGGTCGGTCGGCTGCTGTGGAGCGGTGGCCGACGATTGCGGCACCGCGACGGTGGCTTGCGTACTGCAGTGCTGTTTCTTCGTTGGGTGCGGTGGGCTTATGAGTAGATAGGTCTTGGTACAGTATTGTCACGCGGTTCCACTCGTGTCCGATGAGAGGGTGGTGAGGGTTGTTACGATGGTTGTATAAAGATGAGGATAGAAAGAGAGTTCTCTACCACAGAGAACGGACATGGTGGCTTGGTCTTCTGTGATGGTCAAACTCACACATGTTGCGTTCTGATTGGCAAGTGGTCCCTTCTTGAGAACATGGTACGGGGCACACGGGTTTCGTTTGCCTGTCAGTGACCGCGTCCAAGGCGACGGTGTCAAGAATGACGTTTCGTGAACCTTGACAGGACCTGAAGGCGATCGTTCTTTTATCAGTACGTCCCCAACTACCACATCATCTATTCACCTCAACCCAACAGCACCTCAGCCAACCTACCCAGCAGTCCACCATGCTCTCCACCATCGCGCAGCTGCTGACTTTGCTGCTTCTGTGTGGCGGCCAAACCCAAGGTACAATCGCTCGCTAATCGTCTTCGTCTCACTCATAGTTCTGACCCTCGAACACCCAGCAGCCACCACCGTCTTGGGCGGCGGCGACACCTACATAGCGAATTACATGACTTCGATGGTCGACTCCTACCAGGTATGTCCATTCATTCAAATGGTGGCCAACGTTGCTATTGTTGACCTCTTTTCTTTTTCTTTTTCTTTTGTCGGCACAGTATGCCGAGGGCGACACCACGATTGCGTTCGAGACGGTGCCTGAGTCTTTTCAGAGACTACTCACTGGTTCCTATGTACGTTGAACGTCTCTTGCACACCAGTAACCACGCACCTCACCGCTACCACGACAGGACTACGCTATCACAGGTGCGCCTTACCCGGAGGACTTGCTAACGGCGGCTGGCTACACACTCGTGCCCATCATCGCCCAAGCCCTCGTGCCCATCTACAACTTGCCCTCCGTCACCAACTTGGTACTTGCCCCCCCTCCATCATTTTTTTTTTATTTTCAATGTTTGTGGTATTGATTCTGTTTTTTGGCCAGGTGCTGGATGGCCCAACACTGGGCGATATATGGTATGGCAACATTCTCCTTTGGAACGACACCGCCATCAAGGCCCTCAACCCCAACGCCACGTTGCCCGGAGAGCGCATCCTGCTGGCCTACGCCAACGACACGGCCGCCGGACTCACCCAGACGTTCATGAGCCTGTTGTCCGAAGCGAATGCCGACATTGGCGCAGTGTGGGGACCCTACGCCACGGCCAATTGGTCGGTGTTGACAGGCATCGAGGACCATGCCACCAACACGGGCGATCCTGGCACTGCTCAGACCACCTACGTACTGGTGCGTGCCTATTACAATCTCCTGTTTGGTCCTCCCCCTTCTCGGTGGTGTCTTAACTTCTCTTTGTGACCACAGAACACACCGTACAGCCTGAGTTATACGAGCAAGATCTTGGCGGCCCAGGCGGGAGTAAAGAGCGCATTGCTCAAGAACAAAGCCGGTACGCCCTCGCTTGCGTTGTAGCTGTCGCCAGTCTGGAAAGCTAACGCGTGCCTGGGACGGTGCTTAGGCGCGACGGTAAGTCCAACGAACGCGGCAGTGTCATCGGCTCTTGGTGAGGCAATCGCCAATATCAGTTCTACCTACATGGGCGCTGGTGCGGTGAACGGCAACCTTTCAACCTCGTGGCCTCTCACCATGGTCAACTACGCACTGTTGCCGCTCAACCTCACCACATCGGATTGCACCTTCATCCAAGGGTTTCTCGCCTTCCTGGCGTGGACTCAGCTCAACGACCGCGCCGTCGCACAGGCCACGTCGTTGGGCTACGTGCCCCTGCCCTTTGGCTACAAGACGTACGCCGTACTCCTCCACCTGTGTGTTCGTTCAATCACGCCTCTTTGGTGCATCAGGCCTTATCGGACTTCTGGTCTTTCCCTCAGGCGACTGATTGATCTGATGGGCAACATTCACTGCAACCAAGACCGCGCGTTCCGATCACTGGCTCATCGGCGAGGGCCTGTCGTTCAATCTCTACACCGTGTGGATGGCCGAGTACCTGTCGGGCAACATTCGCCTGCGTTACTTCCAGAACCCCACCTCGATCGCCATCTCCGACATGGGCGCTTGTATGGCTCTCCCTTCCCATGTCCTCATTTCTTGCGCCACATTCGCTCATTATTTCCTCTGGACTCCCTTCTTTGATGGGCAGACAACGTGGACTTTGGCGGCGTCAGCACTCCGTTGAGCGCAGCGCAGAAGCTCGCCCAACCTGACGTGATCGAGGTTCCCATCCTGTCCTACGCCGTCGCACCGGCCTACAACGTACGCTGCTGCTTTTCTTCCCGGAGTGACACTCACAAGTGCTCACCCAGTTGTTTGTTACCGGTATGCGCAGTTGCCGGAGCTGGTAGGGCACGGTACCCTGGTGTTCAACTTGACGACGCTTGCCGACATCATGTTGGGCCACGTGGACAACTGGAACCACTCGGCTATCCGTGAGCTCAACCCGACCCTCGTCGATTACCTGCCCAACCAGCCCATCACCGTGGTGACGCCTATCGGCGCGCCGACAATCATGCTCGTGTTCACGCAGGCGCTCAGTCAGGCTAGCCC
This sequence comes from Acanthamoeba castellanii str. Neff, assembly GCF_000313135.1. Lineage (NCBI taxonomy): Eukaryota > Discosea > Longamoebia > Acanthamoebidae > Acanthamoeba > Acanthamoeba castellanii. The sequence continues at coordinate 127,748 of NW_004457445.1, forward strand.
CGAGTTCAACCAAGCCGTATGTTGCTCGTCCCCACATTAGCCATTTCCTTCACAGTAGTGCGCGTGGTCAATTTGATTGACTGGTGGCTGGGGCACACGCAGGTCGGACCCTCGATGGACACCCGGTTGCCAATCGAGGATTTGGGGCGCAACATCAATTCTACGGCCGTTGGCGACGTGCTGACCGCCAACCCGTATGCCATGGGCCTGTGGCTCACCGAGCAGCTTCGCCTGAAGCGCAATCTGGGCCTCGCGGACTTCATCAATCCGGCGGGCAACCGCGTGAGCGCCACCTTTGAGACGCTCAATTCAGCGGTACTCGACTTCGGCGCCGACCCCACCATCACCAACTTCATCAACGGTACGTCAGCACAGCCTTTCGTCCGCTTCCGTCGCTCCACTAGGTTGACATACTTGGCTTGGTGCACACAGGCGGGGGAGCGAAGAGCTGGCCCATGGCGACGTATCATCAATTCATCATCCGCCAAACGACCATGCCCGACTGCGAAAAGGCCAGAGGCCTGATCGACTGGATCTACTGGAGCCAGACAAACCCCGACGCTCTCGACCTGGCCACCAAGTACCAAACCTCCCTCTTCGACACCCACTATCACCACACAGTTTAGACGTAGCATTCAGACCCGCTGACGCTGACTCTACTTTTCGGCGCGCAGGAACTACCAGGGTGTGGCGGGCCAGGCCAAGCCGGTGCTCAAGCGCATCCTCGACATCGTGGCGGGCATGACGTGCGAGGGCCAGCATGTGAGCTCCATCTACGGCTGCATCTACCAAGGCACGGTCTGTTCCGATCACGGCGTGTGCCAGGCCGACACGCAGGGGAGTGGCAGCTGCCTGTGCCAGAGCGGGTACCAGGGCGACTACTGCGAGACGGCCATCGTCACCAGCAGCACCGACGTGCCGCTTGGGGCCATCCTCGGCGCCATCATCCCGGCGGCGGTGATCGCGTTCCTGGTGCTGTGCTGCATCATCGCGGGCCTTCTGGTGTGGATGCGCGTCAACCGGCGCAAGGAGGACGACTGGGAGGTGGACATGGGCGAGCTGGAGATGGGCGAGCAGCTGGGCGCCGGCGGCTACGGTGAGGTGCACAAGGCCATGTGGAAGGGCACCGAAGTGGCCGTCAAGATGATGATCTCGGAGACGCTGTCGCGCGAGATGGAACGCAGCTTCAAGGAGGAGGTGCGGGTGATGACAGCACTGCGGCATCCCAACGTGGTGCTGTTCATGGCGGCATGCACCAAGCCACCCAAGATGTGCATCGTCATGGAGTACATGGCCCTCGGCTCTCTTTACGACGTACGTTGTCCACCACGCACGCAATCATTCCCTCTCCTCTGCGCTTTATTGCAATCATGTGTCTGGTAGGCTCATCACACACACACACACACACACACACACACACACACACACACACACACACACACACACACACACACACACACACACACACACACACACACGACAGTTGCTGCACAACGAGCTGATCCCGGACATCCCGTTCGCGCTGCGCAACAAGATGGCCTACCAGGCGGCCAAGGGCATGCACTTCCTCCACTCGTCGGGCATCGTGCACCGCGACCTCAAATCGCTCAACCTGCTGCTCGACTCCAAGTGGAACGTCAAGGTGTCCGACTTTGGCCTGACCAAGTTCAGGGAGGAGCTCAAGCGCGGCAACGCCAAGGAGATCCAGGGCAGCGTGCACTGGACGGCGCCGGAGATCCTCAACGAGGCCATCGACATCGATTACATGCTGGCCGACATCTATTCGTTCGGCATCATCTTGTGGGAGCTGAGCACTCGCCAGCAGCCCTACATGGGCATGAGGTACGCACGTCACGTCACGTCACACCCAATCATTGCACCAGGCTGGTTATATTAATCGCAATCTCATTCTCATTCTCATTTTGATTGTTCTGCTGTGATCGGTGCGCAGCCCGGCGGCGGTGGCCGTGGCGGTCATCAGAGACAACGTGCGCCCGCCGCTGCCCGATGACGACCCTACCATTCCGCCCGAGTTCGTGGACCTCGTCCAGTCCTGCTGGCACCACGACCCGACCATCCGCCCCTCCTTCCTTGTACGCTCTCTTTCCCCCCCCCATGTATGGGCCTCGGGAATCCAACGCATGCAGCTGCCAATTACTAATGTCTCCCTACAAACAAAACAGGAGGCGATGACGCGGCTGAGCGCGTTGGGAGGCGATGGCGGCACGTCGTCGTTCACCAAGACCTCCACGTCATCGTCGTCGAGCGGTGGGCCGAGCAAGGGCTTTGCCTCGTGGACACTACCCACCGCCACCACCGGCTCGGCCAGCAACCACAGCACCAACTCCTCGAGCTCCGCTGGTTCGGCGGCCTCGGCAGCGGCGGCTACCGCAGGCGTACGCGCGCCGGAGGGCGAGATGGCCATCGTCTTCTCGGACATCGCACGCGCCGCCTCGCTGTGGGAGTTCAACGCCGAGGCCATGCGCGACGCCACGCTCCTCCACAATGGGCTGATGAGATCGCTGCTCAAGAAGCACCGCGGATACGAAGTCGTCTTCATTCGGTATTACCCTCTTGCTCGCTCTCGTTTTCTTTTCTTTTTCAATGACTTTTTCCTTCCAATTTCATTATTCTATTTTATTTATATATCTAATTTCATTATTTGGTGCACAGGGACCGGAACAGCGGGGAGGGCTCGTTCTGTATGGCCTTCCAGAACACGACCGACGCGCTCGAGTGGTGCATGGAGGCCCAGCAGGAGCTGGTCAAGCTCGAGTGGCCCGAGGCCCTGCTCGACCACCCGGGCGCGGCCGAGGAGTGGGGCGACACGGACGACCGCGTGATCTTCAAGGGTCTGCGGGTGCGCATGGGCGTGCACGTTGGCCAGCCGCGTACGGTGCGTGATCCGATGACAAGGCGCGTGGAGTACATCGGGCCGGTGATCAACGCGACGGCGCGCATCACGGCCATGACGCACGGCGGCCAGATCCTGCTGTCGGCGACCGCCTTCGACAAGGTGCGGGAGAGCGAGCTGGCGAGCAAGGAGGCCAAGCGCATGGTGTGCCTGGGCAAGTTCGAAATCCCCGACGCGCCCAAGGGTACGTGATTGTTGTTCTACACATACAAGACGCACGACACGACACGACACGACACGACACGACACGACACGACACGACACGACCAACGACACGACCAACGACACGACACGACACGCGTGAAGTTTTTCTGACGATCGATGAATGGTTGTAGGGGCGAAGCTCTACGAATTGAGACCGCGAGGGCTCGAGGGCCGGTTCTTTGGTGGCATCTCGCACGCGGCCAAGGACTCAGATCTGAGCCCGACCTCGGGTTCGGGCAGCGACCACCACGCCAAGGGCAAGAAGCCCAAGTCCAAGGCCAGCCTGGACGGCGGCGAACCGGGCGAGGGCTCCGCCGCGCAGCACTCGATCTCCAGCGCCAGCAGCGACGGAGAGACGCAGGCGGTGGTGGGCGAGGGCATGATGTTCAAGGAAGACAACTTCCTCACATCGGCCAACCTGTGCCGTTGGATCATCGACTTCAACGAGATCGCCCTCGGCAAGCAGGTACGAAGCCACTCGCTCACTCCCACGCACCATGGCACCAGTGATTAATCGATAACACGGCAATTCCGCAACAAACAAAACAAAACAAAACAAACAACAGGTGGGCCTGGGGTCGTACGGGGTGGTGTTCAAGGGCAAGTGGAAGGGCGTCGAGGTGGCGGTGAAGCGGTTCATCAAGCAGAAGCTGGACGAGCGGCGCATGCTCGAGTTCCGCGCCGAGATGGCCTTCTTGTCCGAGCTCCACCACCCCAACATCGTTCTCTTCATCGGTATACTCCCATCCACCCCCACCCCCAAACACTCCCCTCGCCTATCGCTTCGGTGCGGGATTGTGCTCATTGTCACCAAAAACACAAACACAGGGGCGTGCGTGAAGCGGCCCAACCTGTGCATCGTGACCGAGTTCGTCAAGAATGGCAGTCTGCGTGACATCCTGGCCAACAACAGCGTCAAGCTGCCCTGGGCGCAGAAGCTCAAGCTGCTGCACAGCGCGGCGCTGGGCATCAACTACCTGCACTCGCTGCAGCCGGTGATCGTGCATCGCGACCTGAAGCCGTCCAACCTGCTGGTGGACGAGAACATGAACGTCAAGGTGGCCGACTTTGGCTTCGCGCGCATCAAGGAGGAGAACGCCACCATGACCCGCTGCGGCACCCCCTGCTGGACTGGTACCCCCCACCCACCCCTCGCCCACCTCGTCGCTTTCGCTCTTTCCCCCCCCCCGGGTCGCTTGGTCCTCACTCCAATCTTGTGTGCAGCGCCGGAGGTGATCAGGGGCGAGAAGTACTCGGAGAAGGCCGACGTGTTCTCGTTCGGCGTCATCATGTGGGAGGTGCTCACGCGCAAGCAGCCCTTCGCCGGCCGCAACTTCATGGGGGTGTCGCTCGACGTGCTGGAGGGTCGGCGGCCGGCAATTCCGGGCGACTGTGCGGCGGCCTTCAAGAAGCTGATGAAGAAGTGCTGGCACGGCGAGGCCAAGAAGCGGCCGTCGATGGACGACGTCGTCACTCAGCTCGACGCTCTCCTCGGTCACGACCATCACGCCGTCTAACCGCCCCATGTACCCCCAACTTTGTACAATTAACCAGATGACTTCACACACGGGCGACTCGGTCGTTGTAGCTGGTGAGAAGGGAAGTTTAACTAACTCTACAAGAAGGTGGGTGGCGCGAGACTCACAGCAACGAGGCATTACTCCTGGTGGCCGGTGACGGCCACGGCGGAGGCGACGTGGTTGCTCTGCTGACCGGCGGCGCTGCCTCTGATCTGTTCGTTCACCAGGCGCGTCTCGGTCGCCATCTTCTGCGTCTCTGCACACACCCACGCCCACGCCCACGCCAACAACAACAAAACAGACAGCGACGTGTGAGCTCGAGCTTGCAGCGATGGTGCGCTTGTTCTTGAATGAATGAAGAGAGCGCGTCGACGACGACGACGTACCAATCGAGTGAGCAATGCCCATCGAGTCGGCGTTCATGGCCGACTTCTGGCCGGCGAGCTCGCCGCGCACGTTCTCGTTCACGTTACGCGACTCCTGGGCCAGCTTGCCGGCCTGGATGCGACCGCCGATGCCGATGCTGTCGGCGCCCTCGGCCGACTTCTGGCCGGCGAGCTCACCGCGCACGTTGTCGTTCACATTGCGCGACTCCTGGGCCAGCTTGCCGGCCTGGATGCGGCCCCCGATGCCGATGCTGTCGGCGCCCTCGGTCGACTTCTGGCCCACCAGCTCGCCTCGCATGTTGGTGTTCACCGTCGCCACCTGCAGCAGCGAACAATAAAAAACATCAATTAATATAATTGCAATTAAAAAATATAATAAATATAAGTCCGAAATTGAACGACTTTGTTTTGTTAGTTGTGTGGTTGGTGAACAGATGAATTACCTTGGGCTTGTTCTTCTCGGTGTTGAGGTCGAGCCTGTCGGCCGTCTGGGTGGGCTTGTCTGTTGTTTGCAACCATAAAAACACAAAAAAAAACAGAGTCAGTCGTGGCCCAAGCCGTGCGTGGCTTGGGTGGGGGGGGGGTGCGAACCGGTGGGCTTGTGCTTTTCGCAGTAGATGGTGCCGCCGAGGACCTGGGCGTTACGGAGGACCAGCAGGACGCCGCAGTCGGAGCACTTGAAGCAGCCCTTGTGCCACTTCTTGCCGCCCTCGCCAGCCCTTCAGAAGAGAAAGAAGAGAAAGAGAAGAAGGAGATGGATGAGCGCCCGATCTATCCACCACCACCACCACCACTGCCATCTGGCACGAGCTGGTTTCTTACAAGGAGGAAGGGAGAGGGAGGAGTACCATGAGGGGTCGTTGGGGTAGATTCGCTTCTCGCAGACTGCACAGGGAGTGGCCATGGTTGGTTGTGTGGAGGGGTGTGTTGCGGAGTGTGAAGATGAAAGGTATGTCTTGAAGACCAGGGTGGCTCAGCCTTTCTTTTTGTTGGTCTACGTCCTCATTTGCGGTTGGTCCATTCATAAATAACTCCTTTTTTGACGATTTTATGATAGGCCCGAAAGTCCTGAGTTTTCTTTTTATGTTTTCTCTTCTTTTCTTTCTTTCCTTCTTGTCTCGAGATTGAACACGAGATGGCACGCTGCGTGTTTAGCAAGAAGGATGGATGAAGAGGAAACGCCAACCACCGCAGATGTCCATGACGTCCGCGTAGAGTTCTTCCTTCTTTTTGTGTGAGATGTCGATCGTTGCAGCGTCAATCTCGGTCTTCCTCTCCGGAAAGGCAGCAAAGAATTCATCGAGGCACGTCCCGAAGAAGAGGGGATAGAATCCAATCCAGCCACTGCCGCCCTTGAATCGAAACGGTTCGTCACTTTCGCTTCCGGACCATGACGAAGGTGGCCCATGCGGATCCAAGATGTAGAGCTGCACATCGCCGGCGTCGTCCGTCGCGGTGGTAGATCGACGCAGCCCGCCTATGCAAAAGATCATGCCAGTGCCCTCGGCGATGATGAGGCTGTTGTGCCGCGAGAGGTGGTCCTCCAGCTTGGCCACCAGCCCTTGCCTCCGATCGAGCCGCTCGAAGATGAAGTACTCGAACCCATTCGTCAGATCTGGGGTTGTTTGGAAGAAGCGAATGATGTGCTCTAGTGTCATCCAATCGCCCCACTTCAGCGTGGGCAACGACGCTGCCTCCTCGTCGCCATGCTTGCCCAGGCTGTCGTTCACTCTGTCGATGATTTGCCGAATCGAGGGTAGTGTCACCTCGCGCGATTCATCTTGCTTCTTGCGCTTGAACTGATGAACGAGCATCTGGCAGCATCGGTATCCGCAACCCCAGCCCGCGTCGTCCTCTTCGTCGCAGCAGTACCAGTAGGGCCTGCATCCTGGCACCACCTGCCGCGAAGCATCATCTTCCATCTGTGTCGTTTTTTTAGGTCTTGCGAGAACTGTGCGCAGTTGCGATGTACATGCATGACGTGAAGTAGATGCCCACACGCGTTTCACCACCTTCTACTCCTCCGTCTTCATGTCGTCATCGAAGGCCGTAGTGCTGCTGCTGCCCTCCTCCGCTGCCGGCACCGCCACGGCTTCCAGCTCCTTCTTGATCAACCTTGGTCGGCCCCTCCCCCGGCGTGGCTTGGCCGCCGCGGGCGTCGACGGCGTGGCAGGTGCCGGGGTGGTCGGCGTCGATGGTTCGTTGCTGCTCAGGCGCCGGCTGCTACCTCGTCGCCCCACTGTCTTCTTCCACGGCGTGTCCTCCTCTTCGCCGGCCATCGATCCCTCGCCGTTCATCGTTGATGACGTGGCGAGCCCGTTACCACCGCCGATGTCACCGCTGGGCTCGTACTCGGCATCATCGTCCAGCTTCCGCTTCTTGGCCCGCTTTCGCCGCCCCTGGGCGAAGCTGTCCCTGTGCGCCGCCAGGAGGTCCAGCGCCAGCAGGTCTCTCTTCTGCTTCTCCAGTACCGACACCTCAAACTCCTGTTCACACGCCCGAACCATCGTCAGCCATCGATCACAAAGGAAGAGATGATGGTGGTGGCGTGCCTTCTTCTCGAGGTGGCCCTGGAGGTCCAGCAAAATGACGATGTCCTGTCGCAGGTCATTGTAGGCCTTGGCCGTAGCCGTCGTAGCGGTGAGGCTGGGCACTGCGGTGGCGAAAGCGGGCAGGTGGAACTCGTCAGATCGTCCAAATGAAAAAATGCGGAAAGGTGGGCGTGCGTACCTATTCCCAGCTCGCCGAGGATGGCCTCCACTTTCTGTGCCGTGCGCAGGCTCACCGAGGCCGCGTTGATCTTGACCGGCGTTCTCGCCCCCACGCCGCTCCCCGCGGCCTTGCGCTTCAAAGTGCCTCCGGGCAGGTCCAGCTCATTCGTTATCGATTTCTTCCTTCGTTTCTGTGAACAACGTCGCACACCGCACGGAAGGCGTCAGCTGCCACGCTCGGATTGCACGTTTTGTGCAAGCACGGGCGAAGATGGAAAGGGAGCGGTACCGTGGGAGGCTCCAAGGGCGGGGGCAGTGGCTCGGTTCCCGGCATGGCGATGATGGACTGGGTGAGCTTGGCGACCTTCTGTCGGTCCGCCTGCAGCTTCTTCTGTGCCTTTTCGATCTTCTTCATTTCCTCTATCAACATCTCCTCCTCTTCGATCTGCGCCTTTGTTCGTCGCTACAGCTTTTCGTAGTGCTCCTTGCGCTCGGTCTCTTGCGCTGCAATTTGAAGAGAGAGAGAGAGAGATGAATCGTGTGCGAGGGAGTGATGACCGCAAAGGCGGTGGACTGTACCTTTGTTGAAGGGGTACCTGAACACGGGGTGCTGGGCCAACGCTTCCGGCTTCAATTGGAGCGAAAGAAGTTGGCGCGTGATTGAGTAGTACCGGTCCTTGAGGTCCTACACGGGCGGCAAGTAGTGGCGTGAATAAATAAATAAACAGAAGGTGAGCTGGACGTGGTGCAGCTTTAAAATGGATGACGGAGGTGTGCATACCTCGATGGTTCTCTTGGGGTTAGGGAAGCGGTCGTGAATGACGATGAACCGAAGGTCGAATTGCTCACACAAGTCAAACAGCGTGTCTGTCTCCTCTCTCGTCCAGTCGTTGTCTGTTGGGTGGACAATTGGAGTGAGCAAAAGAGCAGAGATAAGGGGAAGTGTTTTTGTTGATGTTGTTGGAGTGACGGTGCTCCGCTGCTCACCTTGAAAGTACTTCTTGTACTGCTCGTCGGTGTACTTGGGGATGGCGAGCTTCTTGTTGAACTTGGCCCAGGGGTACTCGACGTCTTCTTCTCCCGCCTTGACCCAGTGGCTGAGGAACGGCTTGTCACGGTCGACCTCCGGCCTCGCCGGGTGCACGATCGGCTTCCACACCCTGCAATGCCACCACACGCAAAGAACCGGCAATTGGCAGCGTGACTCGTGAGCTACGTAGCGCACTGACGCGCTGCTTCCCAATGGCACATTGCGCAGTTGTGTGTACCATGAAACCTTCTTGTCCGAGATCTTCCTCTTTTCCTTGTAGCCCTTGTTGACAGAGGCTTCGGGTACGAGTGGCGGAGGCGTTGCTCCACCGGTGAGCGCAAACACTTCGCGGCTCATCCCATCTAGAATGCCAATGTGTGAGCCATTCCAGAACAAAGATATTTGTTTGGGGGGGGGGGATAAGTTACCCGGCCTCTTGATTTTTGTGGGTGTTTTTCGAGGAGTGCCTTGCCCCCTCTTGGGCGTTTGCACCCCCATGATGTCCTGCACGTCCATCTTGCTCTGATCGGAATTGAACTTCTTTGTTCGAATAACAATAAAATAATTAAAAAAATCAAGTGTTTCTGGGGCTGACGTCATGCCAGCACAGCAAAAAAGTCGACTCGACGAAAGCAGTCAACGCTGGGGTCAACGGCAGCAAGACCGGTGACCTCGCGCACCTTTGAGATTGCAGTCGATCAGTCCAGAAGCATTAGCCCTAGAATTTTTGTAAACCATCAAAGATGTCCGACAAGAAGGGAAAGAAATCGAACGACATTTTCTCCCAGTTCCAGGAGGATCATCGCCCCACCTCCGAGCAGCTGGCCATCTACTTCCCCAGCGCTCTTGCCCTCACCCTCATCCCCCTCTGTACGTACTCGCTCGACTTCAGCGTCCCTATTGTATCATTACACTTCATTTATCTCCTAAGCATGCCAATTTGTTCGATTTATTCACAATTCCGATTCAATCTGTTGTAGATCTGTTCTACTCCATCTTCGGCCTCGAGCTGTACACCTACCTTCCCCTCTTCGGCGTCGTCTCGGTGGGCAGCGCGCTCATCCTCACTCTCGCCTACCACAACATTGCGCACTGGCTCAAGACCAGGTAAGTGGTCTCTTCGGCAAATGGTCAACAATTCGGGTGCACTCACTCATCGATTCGATGCAGGCTCGTTTCTCACCGTGAGGGCCTCGTCCCCAAGAGCGGCAAGGACAAGAAGGATGTGTTGGCCAAGAAGAAGCAAGAGCAGATTCAGGTGACCCAGCGCGAGTCGATTGCCTTCTCCATCCTCTACAACAACGCCCTCTTCCTCTTTGGCGTGATCGTGCTCGGCTTCTTCGTCTTCAAGTCGGCCTCCGCTCCCTTGTACGACCCCCCTCTCCCGCCACGATTCTCATCTCGCCTCCCGCTGCTAAATCTCATTCAGCAACTAAATGCTAATCCACCCTCTGAGGTGCTTACTTACACTTTGCCCGTTGATCTTGTGCAGCAACTACGTGCTCTCGGTCTCCCTCTCGGCCGCCGCTCTGTCCTTCTTCTCGGCCAGCTCTGTGTAAGCAGACTCTGACGCCTCAAGCGGACGAATGGACATGAACGTTATATCAGGTGACCTTGCCACACGCACACGGTGAGTTAAGAGGAGGAAGAGGAGTAGAGCAAGTGGTGTGTAGTGTGGTGCCTCTTGACCGTGAATAAAACGCGTGATCAACAGCAGTGCGCACTCCTCTCATTACTCTCACCGACGTATAGAGGCGGGCGAGTGTTGCTTCCGATCGTCGTGGTGAGCCATAGAAGGCTACATCATCACGACCATCTTCAACTGATCAAAAAGGCTCAGTTTGTTTTGTGTTTTTCGTTGGAGGGGGCGTGGGTAGGCGACGAGCGCACCACCCACACTAGCACAAATTATGCTGTGCGCCCACCCGCTTGGGGTCAGCGCTGGACTCTACCACGCACAGCCTTGGTGCAATGGCAGGGGGTAGCGTCCAAAGAGCCCGCCTGCTTGATCGCAAGCCCTTCCAGCCAGGTAAGTATGCCTGCCCTCACCTCATCCACCCTTATGTAGCGCCATCTTCTCCGCATTCATTGTGGGACAGAATAAACGCTCCCTTTTCTTTCGATTTTCTTTTTCTTTCTCTTGCTGCTGGTGCCCCAACACGCGCCTACATCGTGATGTACCCCACCTCCATGTGTGAGGCAAGCGCAAGAAGAAGAATTAGGAGACGAGAGGAGAGGAAAGGGGAGGGGCAAACCAAACGGTGGAGGCATCGATGGTGGATGTTGTACCGCACAAGGTCGTTCGTGAATAAATAAGCGTTTAGTTGAGAAGGAACAAGAGAGCAACACTACTGACCAGTGTTTGTGTGGCATATCGCCATGATTATCATGAACATCATCTCCCCACCCTCCTGGAGTTCTCACCTTTGCCTCACCTTGTTGTTGTTGCACGACCGAGAGGGATCGTTGTTGCTGTGTGAACGTGCGCGCAGTCGTGGCCGTACTTACACGCCGCCGGTCTTCCTGGTGTTGAACCACTTCTTCATGTAGAAGATCTGGAAGACGGTCATGCCGATCAGCACGCACGACTCGAGCGTGCTGAAGAGGTAGACGCGAGTGTAGGTGTTCTCCTGGGCTGTTGGGTCGAGAGAGAAGAGTGGGCATCAGAGAGGCAACGCACAAGGAGAGCATCAGCAGAAGACGAACGAGGAGGCCTCGCTCTGGTGGGAGAGCGGGCAAAAAGAGCTACGTACTGTCGCGGTGAGTCTGCTCCCTCACGCGGAGGTACTTCTGCTCCTTGAGCACTCGCTCGAGCTCCCTCTTGATGTTGCGCGCGGATCTCTCCAGGGGCTTTAGCGTTTCTGCTTACACAAGCCAGTTGGGATCAATCAAGTTGGGCTGCGAGATGAGATGCACTGGCAATGTGGGCCAGACGGCAAATGAGCGTACCGCTGGAGGAGGCTTGCTGCGATGGGCTGCTCTCAGTGGTGATCTCGAACTTGACCACCTTGGCGGTCCATCTGGACATCTCGTTATCGAAGCAGAAGCTGTACTCTCCACCCGCCTCGGATCGAATCGTCTTCACGAACTCCTCGCCCTCGGGGAAGAAATGGAGCTCGCTGTGCAGGACAGCACCGAAGGGATTAACGATCCTGAATTGGATGTCGAGCAGGCCACCGCGAGTCACAACGAATTCGAAGGTGAAGTCCTCGCCCGGACGCTGCGACTTGTACTTGAAGCATTCGGTAGTGCGCGGCTCGATCTGCATCGTCATTCCATGTGCCACCTGGATGGCGAGCAGCGCCACGGCCAAGATCAGGAGCAAACTGGACGTTGAGGCCTTCATTCTTGGCTAATCGATCAGTCACTCCAGAGTGCCGTGTTGATCTTGATGTGTTGCCCTTCTTTCTTGCCGCCCTGCCTTCGTGGCGCGGTTGCTGACGTCATGCGATACTTGCGTCGAAATTTCGACCTTTTACGCAAAGCCTAAAAACTTAGAAAAAAGAAATAGAAAAGAGAACCCTGTTTAGAAACC
>NW_004457445.1:140110-141292 GCF_000313135.1 Acanthamoeba castellanii str. Neff
CAGAGTCGGTCCAGACGCGCTTGCTCAACTTGATTGCCTGATTGACATTGGCAATGTTGTACTGTAATTGAGTGAGCATTGCCATAAGGACCATGTGCAAAGCCAAATTAGAAGTACCTTCTGCCTGGGCAGGGGCTCGTCCTCACCATCAGGGGTCGTGCCCTCAGTCTCACTCTCACTCACCCCTTCTTCTTCCTTGGCAGAATGAGCGTGGCACTTTGTGCCTGCTGGAGGATGGCGACGAGTGGCGAAGCGGCGCTCATCATAGCACTTGGGGTCAGGTGACCAGCCTTTGTCAAGCATGGCATTACGTGCTGTGATCATGGCGGCCTCAAGATTCTCGATCACGGGCACATAGACGTCCATGTCAGCATTGCCCCACGATGTGAGGACAAAGATCTTGAGCCCACAGAAGCACTGTAGGAGAACCCTGTGGGATGATGTCAGCACACTAAAAAGTGAGAGAAAGATGGTGGTGTGCTTACTCGTAGGTCAGTGCAGCAACAACATGCTTTCCATCATGTAGTACACACAAAGTCGAGTTGAGGTGACGTGAGAACAATTTTGATTCCACCCACATGTTGACGTTGATGTAGTCCACATTTCATGTCTCTTGAACCTTCATCAGTGTTGTAGCAATGCTGAGAAGGATGTCAGCGTAGGTGCAGTTGGTCTGCTGCGGGTTGATGGAGTCGGCCCAGGCAATGTTGTGTAGTGATCCTTGCAGACGAATGGGACGGATGGTTGAGCTCTTGAACTTTGGGACGGGGCGAGCCACTAACGCTGTGCGAGTGTTTGCCTTGTGTGTGAAGCACGTGATTGAGTGAAGCTATCTCTTTTTCAAAATATGTACAGGAGCCGTACCGCGTAGGTGGGCAAGTCCTCAACATGGATTCCGCCAAGACGTGCACGCTCCTGTCTGGCCGGTGGCACTGGCGGCTTGTTGAGCAGGTGCTGCAGAGCCTCCCACTGCTCCCTTGAAAGTGTAAATGTACCCTCTGGTGCGTCCATTCACGTAGTGTGGTGAAGTGCGTTATGTGGTCCGTTGGGCTTCAGGTGTCGTGCGTTGTGGACGTTGAAAGTCAGTTTCCAGACATGTTTTCACACCTTCTCTCCCACTTCCCTCTCACATTTCTGCCCTGCAGACCATATACGGACACCTGGTCTATTGTGAAGTTTGTA